>NW_028270157.1:63544390-63844390 GCF_037043375.1 Chiloscyllium plagiosum | reverse complement strand
CCTTTCATCAGGGCTGACGAAGGGCTTTTGCCTGAAACGTCGATTTTCCTGCTCGGATGCTGCCTGACCTGCTGTGCTTTTCCAGCACCACACTAATCTAGACTCTGATATCTGGCATCTGCAGTCCTCACCTTCACCTAATGGGAGATAGGGGCCAGTCAAATGTCTGCTTTGTCCTGTTTAGTGCCTACATTCTCGAGTGAGTGCAACTTCAGGTAATGGGTGACTCCTGACAAGTGATGTATACCAAACCTATTATCTGTCTGTGCAATGCTAGTTTAACTGGGAGCACTGTTATAAAATTGATTTTATTTTCAGCCTGTCACAAAACTATTTAATTTTTCTATACATGTTCTACCTATTTAATAGCCTGGATGATGCCCTTGATTTGGCAGAAACACTGGAGTCAGTCTAGGATGCTTCCAGTCCTGCTGTGATCTCAATGTTGGCAAAGTGGACCAGGCAGGTTGTAGCCCTGACATTCTCGCAGTTTTCAATGGATTAATACTATCTGACTGGCGTGATGGTTTCTGTCACCCACTTAGCCAGTTGAAGGCATGGAATATCCATAATGTTGATCACAGTGTGAAAGAAGCGAGGGTTAAGCCTGTGCCATTAGTGTGGGCTCCTGTTGATATTTGGCTTGGACTCCCCAGGCGCCCATTTTCAAAAGCAGTTTGGCCCTCATCAAGACAGGAAAGCATTCCAGCACTAGAGAATTCAATCAGTCAATAGCAGTAGAGAGTTAGAGATGTTAGCAGCATGAATGCAACACAATGCATGCCATGATGCAAATGCTTAGCCTTTGTCTATTGTTGGAACTGTTCAACTATGCCCCGCATTCAGGAATTCTCTTTCCCTAGCCCATTGCCTGGCTTTGTCACTCTCCATCTTATACAAACCTCCCTAAAAGCAATGTTTACAATGACTGAGCTATCACTCTTCCATCACTGTCTTGGTGCCTGAGCCCACCAATTGAAGCCACTCAGGAAGTTGAGGCCCTTAAAAGTGCTGTCAAATAGTAGGTTGCTGGCGACAGTACCACAGACCTCCTTTTCTGTGCCTTTGCATTGTGAATGGCACTTCTTGTCCCCGTGGCAACTCAAACGATCATTGGCCAAGAGGCCAGCAAAATCTAAAGGACCTCAATAGCGTTTTATTTCTTTAGGGTGTCGGTTTGCTCGCTGAGCTGTAGGTTTGATATCCAGGCGTTTCATTACCTGGCTAGGTAACATCATCAGTGGCGACCTCCAAGTGAAGCGAAGCTGTTGTCTCCTTTCTATTTATATGTTTGGCCTGTTTTTTTTTCTCTTGTGATGCTTATATTCCTGTCGATGAGTGTTTATCTGTCATCTGTGCTCGGTTATTTTCCTCTGACTGGTGTTAAGTCCGTCCATTCAGTCTAATCTTTGTGCTTTCATTGGGCTGACCCAGGCTGTGACCCAGGCTACCTTTTGTCAGTTCTCCACCATTATGCTTGACCTTTCAACTTGTCAGGTACATGGTGGACCTTCAGCTAAATAGCAGTACTTTTCCCTAGAAGCCAGAAGATACAGAGTTCAATGCACTGCCTTGTAGTCTGGGTTGAGATCTAGTAGCATAACCCCTGATGTTGGGATCCTGCCTCACTGTTGAAATCTATAAGGGATGAAGGTTTCATGATTCACACCAACAGCTCATGTGTAGATGCCTCAGGCAAAAAAGGAACTTCTTCCTTTCTCTATCAAATGGTTCATTCCATTCTCTTCCAAAGGGGGGATAGGAAATATCTCCGTGAGATACCAAAACAGATTTCAGGGACTTGGTTTTTCATGGTAATGCATGTTGTCCATTCCTCATTGCCCTTGCTAGGCTATTTGAGGGCAGTCATGTGTCTGACCAGACTGGGTAAGGAATACAAATTTCCTTCCCTTAATGGGAATTAGTGAGCAAGATGGTGTTTTATGACAATTGCTGATGGTATCATGATTGTCCACTCGAGTCCAGATTGATCCATTAAATTCAAATTCCATCAACTGCCTGGGTGGGATTTGAACTCTGGTTCCCTTCTGGAATCCAAATCCAGTGACATTAGCATTAGGCTACCATCCTCCATTTTTGCTGCCTAGCTTTTAGGGCAAGTACTGACCAGAACCCAGTGATGGGAGACCAAAAGAGAAAATGCTGGAAAATCTCAGCAGGTCTGGCAGCATCTGTAAGGAGAGAAAAGAACTGACGTTTCGAGTCTAACTGACCCTTTGTGATGGGAGAGATGTATTGCCAGACATTTGCATCGATAAGGTGTGGCAACCAAGCTCTATCCTGACACCGTGTAGACCTTTATCGATTGTTCTCCTCTTCGTCACCAAATAGAACTGAGTTGAATTATACCATAGAATCAAAGAATATCGACAGTGTTGATGCAAACCATTCGGCCCATTGTGTCCACATTGACTGTTCAAAGTGACCCCAAACCAAACCCAAACCCTACCCTACTCTCAAAACCCTGCATTTCCCATAGTTAATCCACCGAGCCTGCGCATCCGTGGACACTATGGGAAATTTAGCATGGCCAATCCACCTAACCTATCCTCTCCCTTTCCATCCTGATTGAGCAGAGCTTTTTGACCATAGGCTAAACCCAGCACCCTAGCAACACATTATAAGGTGCATGTACTCTCTGAACCGTCAAGGGAGCTGCTCAGCATTGCTTAAAGGCTGTTGACTCTCTATCAATAACTTGGAGTATCACTGCTTGAGCTGTTAATTGTGTTTCTTGACTTCAAAAAGCATTAATTGTACTGAAAAATTGACGAGTACTTTTTCAACATGGTTTGTCTCTGAGATATTTATAAGTGTCTCATCATTTGAAGGAGGAATCTCAGAAGGAGATGTTTTTGTAGTAGTGGGCAAGATATTTGGAAGTAATTCTCGAATGGTGTTTTCCTGGAATGATGGTAGCAAGATAAGAAGGTGGAGCTTCGAGTTTGCGAAGGACAAAATTGAAGCAGATGTTGGAATGTTGGACCTTACGCTGTGAGGGTCAGCAAACCTGGAACAGGTTGGCAGAAAGGGTGAAGCTGAGGCAATGCAATGGATCTGGTTCAGCAGCATCCAAATGTTGTCCAGGAAACTTGGTTTTAACTGGCTCTCTCGATAAACTGTGTACCTCAAATGCCGCAAAGTTTAGTGTATTATTTTGTCCAAGTAATATAGTTTTAAAAATTTATTTATCTCAGTGTAAATCTACTTGTTCAATCAAATTATCAACAATTTAATCCAATTTCGAGTCAATTTCTCCTCAATGTCTGAATGGCCAGTTGAGAGTGCGAGTGAGAAGACTCTGCCAGTAGGGCAAGGTTACATTATTATTTGTGCTTTATGCTGTAAGTAAAGTATAACAGTGATGTGTATACCTGCTGCATTACATTTCTATGACTTGGTGTGTGTTTTTACATTGATTACGCGGACCTCTTGATTATTCAGAACATTTGATCAACCAGCGTCCTCATGGTTCCATATGTATCAGATAATAAAAAGTTTGCTGTAGTAAGAAGATGGTTGGATTGAGAGAGATGTGGCATAGCAGCAGTGTCACTGGACTGGTAACCTAGAGTCCCAGGCTAATGTTTTGGGGCATGTGTTCAAATCCCAACTACTGAAATTGAAATTCAATTAGTCACGCAGTCATAGAGTCATAGAGAAATACAGCTCAGAAACAGACCTTTCGGTCCAACCTATCCATGCCAACCAGATATCCTGTATAAATCTAGTCCCATTTGCCGGCATTTGGCCGATATCCCTCTAAACCCTTCCTATTCATATCCCCTTCCAATGCCTTTTAAATGCTGTAGTTGTTCCACCACTTCCTCTGGCAGCTCATTCCATGCATGCACCACCCTCCACATGATAAATACAATTTGGAATCCTTTTGCTGGTCTGGCCTACTGTGACCCCAGGCACACAGGAATGTACCCCAGCAATGCATAATGTTCTGGTATCATCCAACAGTGGTTAGTTTAAGGTAATCATGATCAAATGACTCTAAAGTGCCCTTTGAAAATGCCCAGCAAGTCTCCCAGTTGTAATAGTTTGCTACAAAGGTACTTGAGAACAGTGCAGGGTCATTTTGGTCAATTTGTGCTTTTCCAAGAATTTGCCCACCTATATTTCGTGCTGCGAATAGATGAGAACAAACATTGGCGGAATTGGCTAAGTTGTACCTAACCACGGTTGTGTTGCTGACTAGATGTAACGCAGTAGCTGTGTTGTGTCCGGTGCGACACTATAGAACGGATGGAAGTGCGTTGCAGAGAATGCCGAAGAGATTTACAAGAATGCTTCCAGGGAGGAGAAGCTTCAGCTGTGAGGATAGATTGGAAAATTTTGGACAGGAGGAGGTTTAGAGGAGAACTGTTGGAAGTTTTCACGAGCTGGATAGATTAGATGAGGAGAAACTAATCCACCTGGTCACAGGATGAAGAGTGAGAGCACACAGATTTAAACTGATTTGCAAAAGAAATGCGCTGTGAGAAGAAAGCTTTTCTTACACAGCGAGTGTTTTAGGCCTGTCTGGAAGTGTGGTGGAAGCAGGTTGAATTCAGACATTGAGAGGGCATTTAATGATTGTTTACTTTCAAGTAGGTGTTAGGGTGTGGGGCAAAGCAAGAGGATGGCACTGAGGCAGGGAGGCTTGGACAGGCTAGGATAATGTAGGAAAGTGTGGAATCATGCATTTTGGAAGGAAGACAAGAGATGTAGACTATGTACTAAATAGGAAAAGGCTTTGGAAATCCAAAGCATAAAGGGACTTGATAGTCCTACTTCAGGACTCTCTCTTCAAGTTAATATGCAGGTTCAGTTAGCAAATGCAATGTTAGCATTCAATCTACACAAGCCAGAATATATGAACAGTGATGTACTGCTGAGGGTGTGTAAAGTTCTGATGAGACTACAGTTGGAATATTGAGAGTAGTTTTGAGCCCTGTATCTGAGGGAGGATGTACTGGCATTGGAGAGGGTCCAAAGGAGGTTTACAGGAATGATTCTGGGCATGAAGAACTAGTTACAAGAGGAGGGGTTGAGGACTCTGTCTCTCTACTTAATGTAGTTTAGAAAGGCTGGGAGCTGGGGTGGGGAGAGGAGGGGTGTCGTGGGAGCGGGGGGAATCTGATTGAAATTTGTAAAGATATGCAGGTCAGGTAGGTTAGCTATGCTAAATTGCCCATTGTGTCCAGGGATGTGCAGGCTAGGTGAGTTAGTTATGGAAAATACAGGGTGAGAGAGGGTAGGGTGGGATGAGTCTGGATGGGATGCTTTCAGGGGGATGGTGTGGACTCGATAGGCCGAATGCCTGCTTCCACACTACTCTGACACTGAAAATAGCTATCACATTTGCTTCAGAGGAAGTGAGACTTACTACTGGCAATTGGGATGCATGTTTGAAAACGTGGACAATTTCAGTAAACTGAACTCTTAAACCAATCTGAAATGAAATGCAGCTGGATCAGAGTTAGCTATCAGCCCCCTCCAAATTAAAATCCAGGCTTGTAATGCTTTGAACCCTTTAGATGGCCCTGCTTCAATACTGAGTGCATGCCTCAGTCTGTGGGCTGGTCAGATGCTGAGCTGTGTGCTCAGTCCTTTATTCACACTGAGCATTGATTTACTGGCCAGTCGATGTTTTGTTGCTTGGTTCTGGAGTGGGACTGCAGAAGAACAAAGTGGCGCAGTGTCACCCTGGTGACTCCAAAAAGCCACCAGTTTGTCGTTCAGACCATGAGAAAACCCTGACCGGATCGGCCAACGCAGTCTGATGTGAAGCGTGGCACTTAGAAACACAAGTTCTGTTTTATTGTCACGGCCAGTAGAGACTGACTTCATTCAAATATTACAACTGAAAAGGAAAGTGATTGCAAATTTTTTGCAATGTTGATGACATGCTTTGCTTCAGGAATTTTTTTTTTCCCCTTTGCCTTGCTATTTATTAGAATTTCACACATCCAGCGATGCAGTTGGTGTGTGGTCAGGGAAGGGGGATAGATTTCTAGTGAAGGACCGATTGTTAATTGGCTGCTTGCCGCATTCGATGTAGACTTGCGTAGGAGGGGTGATTGTGGAGCGAAAATCTTGAAGCCCGTGGCCCAGCGTGTCCTGGTGCAGGGACAGGGTGTCGCCTTGCATGATTTGGAAAGAGCAAAGAACTAATTGAGAATTTACATCTGAGGTGTGATATCTGCTGTTACACTGCAGTCAGGTATGGAGCAATAATGTATGTCACCTGGGAAACCAGAAAAAAAACAATACTTGATTCAGTTTCAGTAGTTTTAGCTTAAAAATCTGTTTATTTTGAACTCTGAGAAACGGACCTAACAGCTGTATAGTCTGTAAAATGGAAAATGAGGATATTCCACTGTGGCACAGAGGCTCAATGGTTAGCACTGCTGTCTCACAGCACCAGAGACCTGGGTTTGACTCCAATCTCAGGTGACTGTCTGTGTGGAGTTTGCACATTCTCCCCGTGTCTGTGTGTTTCCTCTGAAACGGTCCAGAGACGTACAGGTTAGTTGGATTGGCCATGATAAATTGCCCCATTGTGGATGTATGTTGCCATGGGAAATGCAGGGTTACAAAGATAGATATGGGTTTGGGTGATCAGCTCTTCAGAGTCGGTGTGGACTCAATGGGCCAAATGGCCACTTCTATGCTGTAGCGATTCTATGGAGTCTATTTTAAGAAATCCAAATGTCTGATACCTTGCTCTCAATTCATTCCTTAGCAAATGAAATCAGAATTGTCTGAAGACCTCAGCCTTTCTTGAATGTGTGAGTGGAAGTATTTGTTGAGAGTTGTTGTGTAAGGCAGTCAGTACGGGAAAGAGTTACTACAAGGTAAACTCTACCCTTCAGGGTAAAAAGGACTGTTCCGAGGAAGAGTTGACCAGTGTTGTCATTTATCCCAACCAATTATGCTTATGATTCTCTGCTTGTCACCAATACTGTTAGTAGCTGTAATATGCACTTACTCTAAGTTGGTACCTAATACCTCAAGCAGCAATTACGTACTTTTAGATGTAATGTAGTTACGTTATTAAGAATTATGTAGTAGTCTAATTACTGTGATCGGTTTTAATTTAGTCATGTTGGAATATTTCCCCACGTATCAGTTGCTTTGATGAATACCTGGAGAGAGGGGTGAATTGTCAATTGTAAGAAGGATGGATTTGCAACTGGTTCTCTTTATTTCTGGATACGTTTGGCTACAGCAAAACATTGGTGAGGACAGAGCTTTGTTGTTTCTGTAAGATCTTCCTTCCTTTCCTGAAGCCATAGGATTATGGTTTCACGCTTGCTTCCCTCCCCCCGCCCCCGTATAGTGCCCATTACCAAACTAAATCATGCCAACGTTTTACTTTGAGATGTTGCAACTGTTTCAGATCTTGTTTTCTCCTGCAGGCATTCTAGGGCTTATATTTCTGAACTCCACATTGGATTGTACCTTTTAAAAATCACTCTAAAATCTTCCATCAAACTATTCTGGGGGCTATTTCAGCTCTTCTTACCAGTTCACTGTTAGGAACAGACCCTGGGCAAGTTTCTCCAATTTGTTATACCTCTTGGGTGTAGAGGGATTGCCTGACTCCCCTTCTTTTTCCCCCTTCGTTGGTTGCAAGTCAAATTTGCAAAAGGTCCATTTCCTTGTGGAAACTTTTCTCCCAGACCAAATAATCATCCGTTTCAAAAGTAGCTAATTTGCCAAGGCATTTTTGAATTAACAAGAACAGTCAGTCTATTAGTTACTAAAGTGAGAAAAATGAGTAATACAACGTGCACATTTATTAAAAATAAGACGCGAGTCTAAAAAAAGTGTTGAAAAAATGCAGATGGATTAGTTGTTGAATTGATCAGAGAGTGTTCGTGGTTAAACAGTTGGCTTTTGAGACACCTGATTTTTCTCGGCTGACTGAGATTCCTTTGTCCTGATTTATTTTTGATATTGGCTTGGAACTCAAGGAGTTAGAGGGCCTTCCTTCCACATGGGTAACTAGAAACATTTATTTGACTGCGAGCTTCACAGCATGCTAGCTTGAACCCAGCCTAGTACATTACAGGAATGTCCAGCCCCCCTAGTCCAATCCAGTAGTGTTGAAACTGAGGTTTTTTGATATTGTCTTTGTGCATCCTTCAAAGGAAAAATGCAGAAAGCGCCTTCAGCTTGGGGGATAATCCACAAGGGACCAATTACTGTTAAGCAGGAGGTTGTCAGCCCCCTATTACCTTGGCAGTCACTAGGCAGGGATAGATTCTCCCATTGGTCCCGCACAGACATTTTTTACACATGGAGTATTGTATCTGAAGCAGTTTTCTTTTTTAAAATAAAATGCATGTACTGAATTAAGAGAGAAATGCATCCACAGTACTTTGGGGTTCTGACCGATGGTTTTGACAATACTTTTTCATTTGACCTCCTGTTTGAGTTGGATGTCTGAATGCATACCGATGTCCCTGAATTTACTGAGCTCGAGTGGGGTGATCTGGTCTGAGGTGCTGCACTTCATTAACTAGTTGTGGGAACTTGTAAAACTGCCTGGCATTATGGGGCGAGGCATCCAATCGGCTGGTATGAGGATGGTTCTGGCTGTGTGTGTGGAAATCATGTTCTTATTAACCAGCCTGCGATTCACTCCACCATTTCACAACATCTCCAAGGGAAATGAGAGATACAAAAACAGCTTTGCAGTTTGTAACTATGTCCTGTCCTGTTCATGGCCGTACTCCATGGACCTCTGTACCTTACTGTTAGGCGTCTACCTCATTTCATCAGTGGCATGTCGGGCTTCATTGTTCCACACATGAATACTCAGGAAGCAAAGGTAATTTAACATCAACATTTACCGGCAATAGACTTGGAATGCTATGTAGTGACATGTTGCAGAATCATAACACAATGTCCATATTTGGCTTTGTCAGGTAAGAAAATCTTCATCCTTTTATGCATGAGATGAAGATCAGCAAAAACAGGAAGGAACAAGATAAAAAGACAGAACACTGCCAGGATGTTAGAATGTACTGGAGTTCTGTTTTGACGTATTTGAGAAGAGTTAGACCAGTGTGCTTCAATTACCACTTTTACTGTAAACAAAAACCACAAGGAGCTGTAGATGCTGGAAATCAGAAACAAAAATGGAAACTGCTGGAAAAGTTCTGCAGGTCTGGCAGCATCTGTGGAGAGGAAGCAAAGCTAACAATAAGTGACCCTTCTTCAGAATGGATGGTAGTTAGGAAAATGTTCATATTAATGCAAAAGATGGGGTGAGGAAAGGGAGGGAGGGAAGGAGAAGTAAACAATAGGTGGAGATAGAGTTTAAAGAGTAAGAAACACAGTTGAACAGACAAGGGAAATGGGTAAAGGTCAATGGGAACTATTAGTAGCTTATGATAGGCTGGTTGTGGTAGCAGCCCATGTGATAACAAGGTTCAGTGTGTTGGAAAGACATGAGAGAAGATGCCCAAGCCTAAAATTGTTGAACTTGATGTTGAATCCAGAAGGCTGCAGGTTTCCTAAGCAGAAAATGAGATGCTGTTCTTCCAACTTGTGCTGAGCTTCTCTGGCTTGTTGCAGTGTTCTAGCCAAGCACTTGAATCAACGACAGTGAAGGAATGGCGATATATTTCTAAGTCAGGATGGTATGTGGTTTGGAGGGGGACTGAAGGTGGTAGTGTTCCTATGCATCTACTGCCCTTGTCCTTCTAAGTGGTAGAGGATGAGAGTTTGCCAGGTGCTGTGAGAAGAGCTCTGGGGAGTGCATCTTGTAGAAGGTACATACTGCTTATTCTGAGGTGCAGAGGGAGTGAACATTGAGGGTGGTGCTTTGGATGCCTGTCAAGTGAGCTGAGCTGTTTTTTTTCTGACTGGTATCAAAGTTCTTGAATGTTGTTGGAGCTGCACTCGCCAAGAGAAGTCAAGCATATTCAATCAAATCCTGACTTGTCGTATAGATGACAGGCAGGTTTTTGGGAGTCAGGAGCTGAGTTACCCGCTGTACAATTCACAGCCTCTGATCTGCACAAGTAACCACAGTATTTACATAACCCGTCAAGTTCAGGTTCTGACCAATAGCAAGCACTGAGGAAGGTGATTGTGGGGGATTCAGCAATGGTAATGCTATTGAATGTCAAGGAGCGATGGTTGGATTCTCTCTTGTTGAAGGTATTCATTGTCTGGTATTTGTGTTTTATACAATATACTGGGGAGAAAGTGAGGTCTGCAGATGCTGGAGATCAGAGCTGGAAATGTGTTGCTGGAAAAGCGCAGCAGGTCAGGCAGCATCCAGGGAACAGGAGAATCGACGTTTCAGGCATAAGCCCTTCTTCAGGAAATATACTGGGGCCCTATTTCCTCAGCTATATTGTACCACTCTTGCAAGAACCCCAGCAGCAGAGCAGAAACCATCACTGGCACTGAAACTGGCATCAGCTGGATATTGTCTCTTTCTGCTTTAGGTTATAGGAGGCTATAGGTTATAGGAGGCTACCACTAGATTACTCTTGCCACTTGGAGGATGGCAGGTACTTGGTTTGCCCATTTGAAATGAGAGTTTGAAGTAAAAGCAAACAAGTTGTTGTTCAGCTGGCCTGCCCCTTGTTAGACGCATGTAGATCTGCTCGTGTCAGGAAGTAGACTATTGCTGTTAAATTGTGGGTTCTATTCCTTGAATCATCTCTGTGGTGGGCTAAGGTTACATATTTCATGCCAATTTAACTTATTAAACCGTGATATCACCCATGTAAATCTGAGGGCATGGTTGCTCAGTGGTTAGCACTGCTGCCTCACAGTGCCCGGGACCCGGGTTTGATTCCAGCCTTGGGTGACTGTCTGTTTGGAGTTTGCAAGTTCTCCCCGTGTCTCTGTGGATTTCCTCCAGGTGCTGCGGTTTCCTTCACCAATCCAAAGATATGCAGGTTAGGTGAATTGGCTATGCTAAATTGCCTGTAGTGTTCAGGAATGTGTAGGTGAGATGCATTAGTCAGGGGTAAATGTAGAGTAATAGGGTAGGGGAATGGGTCAGGGTGAGTTACTCTTCGGAGGGTCATTGTGGACTTGCTGGGTGAAATAGCCTGTTTCCACACTGTTGGGATTCTACCTTATGTTGTCTATTTCTATGTCGTCTCTCCCATGTAGTCTATCATCTGTCTCTTTCCTGAGGTGTTGTGCAAAAAGTGCCCCTTGTGTAATTTGACCAAAACTCTGCACAAAAGAAAAATTACTGCCCCTTTGCATTGCCATCTGTTCGTGATGACATGAGACAGTCCATGAGTCTTTTGGACTCAATGTTTGTGTCCTGTGAATCTCCATATTCGGATCTCCATTTGCTTTCCCCTCCCTCAGTTGGGGAGTCGAGTTCCATCGGGAATGACCGTTCTGGAGCTGAGAAGGCAGCTTCCTTGGGTGGCTCATCGGTGTCTCTGAATCCAGTGGCCTTCCTGCCTCCACCCGAGTCAAGTTCTGGGTAGGAAAGACCGATGTCTACCTTCCTGCTGCCAATTGTGCCTGTTGAGTTGTCGAATAATGATCAGTTGACTCGATTACCCTAGCTCCAGGCGTGACGTACACTCTGCTGGTAAGCCAGCCCGGGTGGGTAGGTATTTGGTGGAGGAACAGGGACTTATCCCCACAATTGTTTGTGCATGATCTAGAAATTGGACATAACATGAGGTTGGTGGTCACTGTAAAACACCTTCCTGTCCTGAGTTCCAAAGCCAACCTTGCTCAATAAAAGCACCTTATCCCCACAATCTTGACTATTCACCTGGCAGCAGTCTTGGCCATCTTGGTGGTGCTCATCCAGCCTCTGTCATTAGATGGGACTTAATTCCACACAGAGGAATTGATCCTGCCTAATTGGAAGTTGATGTAGCCAGTCATGTTTTCGACGCATATGCTAGACTCTTGAGGAAATGGAGGTATTTCTCCGAGGTGCTGTCTCTCACCTTGCCAAGTGGCCTTTCCTAATGGACAAACCTGGGGAGTAAGTGTTTGTAAATTATCTGGCTATGAGCACGCACGCACTCTGAGATAAAATCTATAAGTTGTCTCAATCAAAGAAAAGATTGGGCTGGGATATTTGGTCAGCATGGATGAATTGGACCGAAAGGTCTGTTTTTGTGCTGTACACCTCTGTGACTCTATATAAAAAAATATGCTTTTCATTTCAAACTGGAGCCTGAATTTCTCGCCTGATTTTCATGTGTTCAGGACTCTGTGTGGCTGATGTTATGGTAAATGATAACCGTTGCGCTGCACACTGCAAAGTCCTCAAATTCTCCATTTTAATTGTTCCAACAAATAATCCTTTGACCCACCGAAGCGTGATGGATTTAATGAGAAAATACCACACCTTTAATGAAGTTTAAATGATGCAACTTAATGAGTTTCAAACTGTCCTTTGTATTTGGCTGAAGGAAGAAAAGCATTTCAAAATCATAGCGATTATCTCCAAATGCAATGAAAGGAGAATCACCGCTTTCAGATAGAGCAGTTATAGTTTGAACACTGATCTCTGTCTGCTGTACAAAAAGATTAATCGAACTGCAGGAACTATTGCTGCGATATCTTGTGAAATAGTAGCAACTGGGGGCAGCAGGTTTGCTGAGTTTGTGTTTATTTTGTACTGGCTCATCTCAACAATGCAGACTTTTTTTTGGCACTGTGTCAGGTACATTGCTCTTGCAAAACATTTCGACACATAGTTGCACTTCGCATCATTTTTGCAGATTGATTTAGAAGGTCAATTTGTGTGGGCTTTGAAGTTGCTGTTAAGAAGTTGCAAATGTGAAATGCCAAAGTATTTACGTTTAGAAAACATGATCAAGATTTGAAAAGCTGAACCCCAAAAGCCTTTCTCCATATTTAATGATTTGATAACAAGAGTCCATCAATATACTTATGTTAGTTCTAGTTGCATAACAGTAGATTCAAATAGTTTTGTTTTCCTATGAAGGGTTAGATTATGGTGTGCCTCAAATATAAAAGGCTGATTAATTGAAACATTGGAGGGGTTTGAAAGTTGTGTTTAACAGTAGCCAGTGCTGTGGAACTTGAAAGCAGTATGTGCTGGAGGTCTGTAGATGCCAAGGAAGTTTGCAAGTTTCTCGGAATAAGAGGAGGACTAGGTGGGGTTATATCTCCATGCTGGAGTAAGACAGCATTTTGATAGGCTTTGGGTCAGACGTAGGTTTGAGAAAACCTTTGCAATCAGTGCCGTAAGAGATAATGATGTCGGAATTTGCAAAAAAAAAACCTGATACATTGTATTTCCACCTCCCCCCTCCACTGATGGCCAAGATGAGATGCCAGGTTTAGCATCGTAGTGTAATGGTGCTCCACGCTGGTTCACATGCCTCCTCCAGCCTGAGACTGCGTGCCACCTGAATCCAGTGTTACGCTGCTGCATTTGCAGTGATGCCACCTATTGAATTGCTAGCTGGCAAACTTGGATAAACATTTGAAGAAAGCATGCCAGGAAGAGGTTGGTCCAGTCAATTATATAATGGATGTGGCAGTATGGTCTGTGAAGTGGTGTGCCTTGTGATGTCGTTAAGAAGTGTAGTGACATGGTGGTGAATACTGTATTTGCCATGGTATAGAAAAGAATAGAATTGTGTTTCAATGAGTGCCCAACCCATGTTTTTACAGTCGAACTATTTTCATAGCAAAATGCCCGCTATTGATTTTAAAGTAAATTCTTTCCTGTGCGCATCCCAGGAATTGTTAGCTGTTGAACTCATAAACAGGGCTGCATTTTCCACAATCATCTGCACAGTGACTTGATGGAAACCATTGCAACTGCAGAAATTGCTGCTAAAATTGAGCAGAAGGACCAATTGTTATTGGAAAAAGCTGATCATTTCTGCCTTTAAGCTCCAAATTAATGATATGTGGAATAGATTGCCTCAGTTAGAGACCAGTAATTGACTTATTGGTGAGCAAAATAATATTCTGCTCCATTACCTTGCAACTGCAATCATATTCATATGGCATATTAGCTATTTTTCTTTGTGCTGTGATCAGGTCCTGATTTTCCCTCAGCACCTAAATACGTTTCTAGACATCTAGATCCCCGATGAATGCCTGTCTGTAGAATTAATGATCCACTTTACATATCAGAATGAATTCCCTGCATGGTTTGGAGTTAATTCTGACTATTTGATGGAACCCATTTGATTTTTAAGAAATAAATTGGTGGAGGGTCCATTTCACACTGATGCTTAGAGTCAAAGACAAAAAAAAACAATTAATTGTCTTAAATTGAGTATCATAACGCAGCTAATGTTGTTACATTTTGGGAATTGGCAACCAGTTGAAAGGGCACAAGGCTGAGCAGGTCTTAATGCGATGCTCAAGTGACGAGGTTCAAACTTGAAATTTCAGTTGCAAAATATAAAACCCTTTTCTGTGCTGTACTTGTCCCATTCTTCCCTCTCCCGTGACGATCGCGAGAGGGAGCAAGGCTTCAAGTGCAGCAATTATTTGCTGGCTGTCTCAACTGTAGGTCATAAAGTCATAGAGATGTACAACACAGAAACAGACCCTTCAGTCCAACTTGACCAGATATCCCAACCGAATCTAGTCCCACCTGCCAGCACCCGGCCTATATCCTTCCAAACCCTTTCTATTCATATACCCATGCAGATGCCTTTTAAATGTTGCAATCGTACTAGCCTCCAACACTTCTTCTGGCAGCCCATTCCGTACACATACCAACCTCTGCCTGAGAAAGTTACCCCTTAGATCTCTTTTATATCTTTCCCCTCTTACCTTAAACCTGTGCCCTTTAAGTTCTGGACTCCCCCATCCCAGGGAAAATACTTTGTCTATTTATTCTATCCATGCCCCACATGATTTTATAAACCTCTGTAAGGTCACCCCTCAGCCTCTGATGCTCCAGGGAAAGCAGCCGTAGCCTATTCAACCTCTCCCTATAGCTCAAATCCTCCAACCCTGGCAACATCCTTGTAAATCTTTTCTGAACCTTTTCAAGTTTCACAGCAACCTATTGATAGGAAGGAGACTAAAATTGCATGCAATTTTCCAAAAGCCTGTGAAACATAGCAAAACTTCATCTGACCACCTGCAATTCTAATAGAAATATTTGAAGCTTTCAGAGCAAGGTTTGGGCCAATTCAGATTGCTGCCTCTCACTTCCAGATATTCACTTTGGGCTGCAGTTAACCTACCCCTCTGTGTGCGAAATGATAGAATAGAAATGGTGCACAGGAAGGCAGAGTACTGGGTCAACGGAAAGATTCTTGGTAGTGTGGATGTGCAGAGGGATCTTGGAGTCCCTCTTGGAGTCCATGTGCATAGATCCCTGAAAGTTGCCACCCAGGTAGATAGTGCTGTTAAGAAGGCATACGGTGCGTTAGGTTTCATTCATAGAGGGATTGAGTTCCAGAACCGCAATATCATGCTGCAACTATACAAAACGTTGGTGCGGCGACACCTGGAATATTGTGGTCGCCCCATTACAGAAAGAATGTGGAAGCATTGGAAAAGGTGCAGAGGAGATTGACCAGGATGTTGCCTGGTCTGGAGGGAAGGTCATATGAGGAAAGGCTGAGAGACATGGGTCTGTTCTCATTGGAAAGAAGAAGGCTAAGGGGGGATTTGATAGAGACATACAAGATGATCAGAGGATTAAATAGGGCAGGCAGTGAAAGACTTTTTCCTTGGATGATGACGTCAGCTTGTATGAGGGGGCAAATTGAGGGGTGATAGATTTAAGACAGATGTCAGAGGCAGGTTCTTTACGCAGAGAGTGGTAAGGGCGTGGAATGCCCTGCCTGCTAATGTAGTCAACTCAGCCACATTAGGGAGATTTAAACAATCCTTAGATATGCACATGGATGATTTTGGGATAATGTAGGGGGACGAGCTGAGAATAGTTCACAGGTCGGTGCAACATCGAGGGCCGAAGGGCCTGTTCTGCGCTGTATTGTTCTATGTTCTATGTTCTATGTTCTAGAATAGATTCCGTACAGTATGGAAACAGGCCCTTTGGTCCAATAAGTCCACACCGACCCTCCGAAGAGTAACCCACCCAGACCAATTCCCTGAACCTATTACTCTACATTTTCCCCGAACTAATTCACCTGACTTGCACATCCCTGAACACTATGGGCAATTTAGCATGGCCAATTCACCTAACCTGTACATTTTTCTTTGGATTATGGAAAGAATCTGGAGCACCCAGGAGGAAACCCACGCAGACAGGGGGAGAATGTGCAAACTCCACGCAGTCTGCCTAGGCTGGAATCGAACCCGGGTGCTGTGAGGCAGCAGTGCTTACCACTGAGCTACCATGCCGCCCAGATATTGGCAGGTCCAGACCACCCGTGATGTGAGATGGTCAATTCACTGAGTGTTAAGTGGAAATTAGTCGCAAGGTTGTAAGTTGAAGCCCCACTGCAGAAAATGAAGCAAAATCTAGGTTGCCATCTCAGTGCAGTGCTGGGGGAATGCTGTCTCGTCAGGTTTGTCTTTCAGCTAGGACATTCAGTTTTGTTTTCGGCGAACATGCGAAATACAGTGGCATTGTTTGAAGTCCAGGGCACTTCACCTTGGTGCCCTGACTGAACATTTATTTCTCAATCAATATTTACTAAAATAGATTAATGTGGTCATGATCACACTGCCATCTGTGCACCTTGCTGTGTGCAAATTGGTTGCTGTTATAATATTGATTACATTGACTACACGTCATAAGTCTTAGAGCATTGAGCACTTTTGGATGTTTGACAGGGCTGGACAGACTGGATGCTGGGGTCAACATTAGAGTGGTGCTGGAAAATCATAGCAGGGTCAGGCAGCATCCGAGGAGCAGGAAAATCTGGATGCTGGGCTGATGATTTCCCTGGCTGGGTGTTCTACAACAGTGGGTTATGGCCTCGTTATACAGATAGATCAATTTAGTTTCCACTGAGGCCAAATAAATTCACTCAAATTGGTTAATCAATGGCATTCTTTACCATAAAAAGCTGTGAAGACCAGTCACTAAACACATTTAAGAAACAAACCCCATTTCTGGAGACTGACCATCCCAACGGGTATGAGGACTTTGGTGTTGAGATAAAGCATCAATCAGGACCTTGTTGAATGATAGAATGGGTTTGATGGGTGGAATGGCCTTCTCCTTCTAAAATCTGTTTCCATATCCTACATTTGGAAAACTACTGTCTAAATGTAAGCTGTTTGCTTGCTTACTTTCTGTAGATCTATTTGTCTAATGTTTTATGAGTGTGTGCTACTTTTAATGTTGATTTTCTGTTGACTAGTAAAGACAATGCCTCAGTAAACAGGGCAGGGTGAGAAACCCAACAAGAGAAGGGGAGAGTGCAAGGAACAAAGTTTGGAGATAAATTAGGTTCGAGAGACCAAGAAAGGCATAGGGAAGGTAAATAAACCAAGATAATTAACAAGAAGGAGGAATGATGGCTGCAGTTGGTATAGGAAAGTGGTTGAGGTGGAACATGGGAGATAAACAAAGAAAGAGGATGGGCAAACATAGGGAAGGAAGCTTATAGGAGAGAGTGAACAATTTGGAAAGGAAATATAATAAGGAGACAAAGTGTTGTTTTAAGTGTTGCAGTAAACTTGAATGAAGAGAAAGAAGGGGCAGTTTTTAGGGTAGCATAAAAGATCGGTAAAAGTGCAAATAAAAAATGAGTGCTGAGATATTTGTGTACGTGCATGAGAGAGAATGAGGCTGAAATTGTTGCTAAGTTCAGAGTCCCTCTGAGCAAATTGCACTTCAACCCTTGTTTCCCTTTCTGACATTTCCCTTGCAGCTGATCAAAATTCATTGAGAAACCCAATAATTCATTCGTCCGTCACCATGAGACGTAGGAGCCACTTGAAAAATGTGACCTTCATTTTAAAAACAAGCTTTCTATGTCTGGCTTAGAATTTAGAAATCTCCAGACAGTGCATTCTCTGGCCAGCCTGTCTGGACCAAAGGATAAAGAGAGAGATCCTCCCCTGCATATTGCATTTCAGTCACAGAGCAGAGTACCTCTTAGACCTTCATGTAATGAGTTACTGCTGTATAATATCCAAAGTTATATTGGCAAATATAGCTATCGGCTTATATTGGTGCAAGTAGCCATGCTAGTGTGATCATTTAATCTGTTTTGTCAACAAGAATATAAGAGCAACGAATATTGGTCTGAATGTGACATTTATGCTTAACGCAAGAACTTTTAACAGCCCCGAAACAATTAAGTCAATTTTGTCCATACATTGACAACGCCCAGAAATGCAGCATTCACTCACTTCTCATAATGATATCAGCTGTTCAGATGTGATCGGAGCTTGAGCTTATAAATGTCTGATGCAGTGGAGGGGGTGTGATCTCTGGAGTGACTCTCAAAACAAGTGGATAGCAGTTGTCAGAGTATCTCTTCACTGATGTAGAGAGAGGGATTTTATTGTCTGGCTTTTTACCGCGATTTGATATAACACATTATTTGTATTGTCGTTATGTGCAGCCAGCTTGTAATCACAGTTCAAACCTTTACTACACACTTTGGAGGCAATCTGACTGGCATATATGCTGGTGATTGAATTTTTTGGTAAATTAATGTAGCGTCCACATCATTTTGGGATAAACGTTACACTAATAAATAAAATGACAGAAATTTGCCACTTTTTGTGGCAGTAATACGAGTATAAAATGTGGAATGAGAAAAGACCGCTCTGATATTAATTCACAAGGGCACAGAACTCTTAGATCACAAAATTTCACTTCAATAACCTGAAGGTAGGTGAACACTTGAGGGCATTATCAAGGGAGTGCGGCCTTGCTTGAGCTGCCATCTTTTGCATATGAGATGAAACCACAGGTCTGCCCTCAAAGATGGGGGTCAGTGATTTCTTTTGGGGGGGCGCTGTTTGCAACTACTGGTATTTGATTCCAGAGATATTTTCAGTGTATGAGCAGCACACATCCTGCACTAAGCATTCAGACACAGTGTTTGAAAAGATTTGTAACTCAGGTTATGGATGAGGTTGCAGATTCGTTCACCAAGCGAGTGTGGTTTTCTGCAGACGTTTTGTCACCTCGCGAGGTGACATCATCAGTGTGCCTTCAATAAAGTGTTGGTGGTTCTATCCCACCTGGTGTTTGTCCGTCTGTTTGTTGGTACTTGCGGTTCTGTATCTGAGCAGTTTGTATACCGGGTCTAGTTCAATGTGCTTCTTGATTGAGTTCCTGTTGGTGTCTGGGTTAGAGTGGTGCTGGAAAAGCACAGCAGGTCAGGCTGCATCTGAGGAGCAGGAAAATCAATGTTTCAGGCAAAAAGCCCTTCATCAGGAATAGAGCTATTCCTGATGAAGGGCTTTTGCCCTAAACATTGATTTTCCTGCTCCTCGGATGCTGCCTGACCTGTTATGCTTTTCCAGCACCACTCTAGTCTATGCTCTGGTTTCCAGCATCTGCAGTCCTTGTTTTCACCTACCTGTTGGAGTGCCAGGCTTCAAGGAATTCTCTGGCGTGTCTCTGTTTTGCCTCTGCTAGAGTGGTTACGTTCTCCCAGTTGGGTCTGTGTCCTTTATTTGTGTGGTTGAAAATGAGAGTGCTGGTCATGTCTGGCAGTGGCAAGTTGGTGTTCGTACACTCGTCTGATCAGTTTTCTTTCTGTTTGTCCTATGTAGTGTTTTTCCCCAATCCTTGCAGGGTATCTTGTAAATAATGTTCATCCTGTTGGATGTGGGTGTCAGGTCTTTAACCTTTTGTGAGAAGCTGGTGAAAGGTGTTCACTGGTTTGTGGGCTGCTATGATTCCTAAGGGCTTGAGTACTTGTTTCTGATATATCTTTGATGTATGGTGTAGTCACTTGCGTGCCTGGTCGCGTAGTGTTTCCTCCTTTAGGTTTGTTGAGCATGTATCAGAGGATAGTGCTCTTGGGACACCCACTTCGTTTAAATCCCTTGAATAGGTGTTCCTCTTCTGCCTTCTGGAGTTCCTCCACACAGACAACAAAGGACACTAATTCCACTGGGACAATGTAACCTTCATAGCAGAGGCAAAAACAGAGACACATTGAACTGGACCCCGTATACAAACCGCTCAGATACAGAACCGGATGTATCAACAAACAGAGTCACATAAATACCAGGTGGGATGGACCACCAACACTTTATCAAAGACGCACTGACGAGGTCACCAAAATGTCTGCCGTAAACTACACCGGCTTGGCGAACGAATCTACGACCTCATTCAATCACGTTTTTTGGGCTTTATCTCACTTTTTTGCTCTGAAGTCTGATTTTGAGAGTTTGGCCAATCCAGGGAAGACTTTGTCATTGTCATATTCATTCATCGCTGAAAGTCTCTTAGAAAGGTCTGCGATGCCCAGGATCAATAAGACTGTTTAGTTCCAAACTTTTTAACTTAGCACTTGTGTCTTCTCATTTGGCTCTCACGATCAGAGTTAGGTAAGCATTACTTGTCAATTTTCATGATCATTGTTAGCATCTCACATACCTGCACAAATGATCTGTAAGCGAAACATCCATCTGCACCAAATATGCAGATCAATTTCAAAAACTGGGGACGAAATATGAAAACTGGAATGAAAAGACAGCTGGATTCTTCTGACCCCTCAGACTTATGCTTGTTGTGACAAAATGTCTTCCATTCTGGGAGTTTCTTCACGAACTTAGAGACCTAAGTACCAGAAATATCCTTATTGTACATCTCAGAAGTTTTCCAACGCATCACTGCCTTTTCAAGGTCAGACTTGAATGTTATTTTACTGGGAAGTGATACTTAGAATACATACAAGATGGGAAAATGATATTTTCAGTATATGGACAAATGTCTTTGAGATGTAGCTTAGATGTTGATTATCCTCAACAGTAAGATTCTAACTGAGCAGATGCTTTCAGTTAAAGGTCGATAAATACATCTTGATCCTTTGCCTTTGTTGTTAGTAGTGGCGCTGGTCTGAGTAGTCAACATATCTGGTACAAATATTATGAAACATACTCTGAAATCAAGTTGCTGTTTACAAGCCAACCCCAGTTTGAATTCAGCCAGCGTCCTCCATTTTGGTCATTTGAGTTTATATTTTTCAATTCAAATCCTTTGTGTTATTATTTTTGCCCTGGTGTATGAACTTTTCTTCATTGCAAGCATTCTTCCAGGTGAATCTCAAAATATATATCCAAGTCTTATCCCTGAGATTTAAAGCAGGATTATAGCTCAAAAAATCAGTGTGGCACTAAAGGATGTGCCAGTTTCAGTATGTAAAAAGCACGGCAAGAGAGGGTGTAAAGCTAGATTTACTAATGGGAAGTTAACTAGGAAAGATGAGGAATGTAAAAGCAGGGGTGCATCTTGGGACTAATGATCACAGTATAGTAAGGTTTGAGATGAAAGTTGAGAAGCATCGAAGTGAGACAAAGATTGGAGGAATAAGTTGGAGGAGGGGTCTGAGTTTAACAGAATGAGAAATTAATGAGGGAAAAAATTACAGATGAACAATCACCTAAAACAGCAATGTGAAGTGTGGAGTGCAGAAGAAATGCATCTCATTGAACTGCAACATTGTCACTCCATGATCTATAAGGAAAGAGAGTAAAGTCAAACAAATGAAAATATACACTACACAAGTGCAGACATAAAAATGGATAATGTACAGTAATACAAAATTGTTAGGAAGAAGCCAATAAGATGGTCAGAAGATAATTCAAAATTAAATCATCAAAGTAAAGGAAATTAAATAGGAAGATATTCCAGAGGTGCAGAGAAGTAACCAGAAAAATCAGGATGGTATCATTAAATACTTACGATATTAATCTCTCATCTGTAATGGCAAAGAATATTAAAAACTGCTTTGCCTCAATTTTTATGAACCAGATAAATATCATGGACGTTACTTTGGAACAAAATATAGGCCTGGGTTTTGTGATCAGCTGAGAGGCAACAGCATTTGTCACTGACCAGAAAGAAAGCTGCGCAAAAAGGTTCTGGCAATCTCTGTGGCCTGAACCTCCCCTTGTCTGAGAGCAGTTTAAATCTGGCACGCAGTTCGAGATTTCCAAACACGTGTTGCCAGAAAACTGAGAGAACAAAACAATCAGAAACAAGAACAGAAATTGCTGGAGAAACTCTGGTCTAGCAGCATCTGGGATGAGAAAGCTGAATTAACGTTTAAAGTCCAGTGACGCTGCTTCAGAACTGTAGTCACATTGAAGTAGTCTTAGAAATAAACCAAAGCTGCAATTTAAGAGCATTAAAACTCTTACTTTAATAATAGCCTTCAGAATGTGAAATGAATGATTGCAATAATGGGTTTACAATAGAAAATAAAGATGAACTTTAAAACAAAACTAAAACTGTGTATAGACATAAATTAGAAATGTGATTATGAGAGCAAGGTGATGAACTGAAATGGCAAGCGACTGGGAGGTTGAGTTTGGGCTTGCAATTTGAACATGCTTCTAGTTGCTTGTTATTTCAATACACCACCTTGCTGTCAGATGTACATTTCTTTTTCAGGCCTGCTGCAATCTTCAGGAGACATTCATCACAGAGCTGGGAAAGAGCACTTTATTTCCCGATTAGACACTTCACGTCATTCCAAACTCAACACTGAGTTCAGCAACTTGAGACTCTTTCCTCCCTTCTAATATTGTTTTCTTACCCCCCCCCCCTCTGCCAGAGTGTATCTTGGTTTCACGTTTCTGTTCACAGTTGAGTTGAACTTCATCCTGTTATCAATACCTACTCTGGACAACGCTGAACTGGATGAGAGGGTAAGCTGGGAGGAGGATGCTGTGTGATTTGGATAAGTTGGGTGAGTTGGAAAATGTGCGGCAAGTGAAGTAGAATGTAGATAAATGTGTAGTTAATTACTTTGGTAGCAAAAGCATGAGTACTGATTATTATCTGAATGATGATGGATTGGAAGAAGGGAGAACTGTGCAGTGAGAACTGGGTGTTCTTGTCCACCACCTGACAGTAAGCGTGTAAATGCTGCAGATATTGAAGAAGGGCAAATGATATGTTACGGGGGAGGTGATGGCCCAGTGATGTTATCACTGGATTGTTAATCCAGAAACCCAGGTCATGTTCTGGGGACCTGGGTTTGAATCCTGTCATGGTAGATGATGGAATTTGAATTCTATAAAAATCTGGAATTAAGAATCTAATGATGACTATGAATCCATTGTTGATTGTCAGAAAAAAAAATCCATCTGGTTCACTAATGTCCTTTGCCTGATATGGCTTACTTGTAACTCCAGACCCACAGCAATGGGTTGACTCTTAACTGCCCTCTGGGATGGGCAATAAATGCTGGCCTAGCCAGCAACACCCTTATCCTGTCAATGAATAGAAAAAAATGTTGTCCTTCAGAGTGAGAGGGTCCGTGTACAAGAGTAGGGATGCCATGCTGTAATTGTGTAGGGTCTTTGGTGAGACCACACCTCGAGTATTATGTACAGTTTTGGTCTTTGTATCAGAGGAAGTGTGTTTTGGCTATGGAGGGAGTACCACAGATGTTTACCAGGCAGATTTATGGGCTTGCTGGATTGACGTATGAAGAGAGACTAGATTACTTAGGATTGTATTCACTGGAGTTAGGATGAATGAGAGGGGATCTTACAGGAACCTGTGAAATTCTGACCGGGCTATTAAGATCAATGCAGGAAGGATGCTCCCAATGAACAGAGTCCAGAACCAGAGGTCACAGTTTAAGGGTACAGGGTGGACCATGTAGGACTCAGATGAGGAGACATTCTTCACCCAAGGAGTGGTGTACCAGTGGAATTCTCTACCACAAAGTGGTTGAGACCAATTAATGTTTTCGAGAAGGAGTTAGATGTAGTTCTGAAGCTAAAGTGATCGAAGGATATGGAGAGAAAGCAGGAACAGTGTATTGAGTTGAATGATCAACCATCATTGTATTGCATGGCAGAGCAGGCTTGTAGGACTTGATAGCCTACTCCTGTACCTATTTTTATGGACTAATGCTGTGTCACTTCGCAACAGCCATTACCCATCTCCTTTTGCTTTTAGCACCTTTTGAGCTCTGGTATCCCTTACTTTTCAATCTGGACCTTTCCGAACAGCATGACACCCATCTCATGTGCACCTCTATTCTGTCCCAAAGAACGGTCACTGGATTCAAAATGTTCACTCTGTTTCTGTCTCCACAGATGCTGCCAGACCTGCTGAGATTCTCCAGCACTTTGTTTTCATTTCAGATCGCTAGCAACCACAGTGTTTTCATTAACAAAAATATGTATTTCCTCAATCATAGGGAAGAAAAATGTGACTGTTTCCTCAAAGACAAAAATAATTTTCAGGGCAGGCCCAGATCATTAGACTTCGTTAAGGTGTAACTTTTCCATTGGCTTTTCCAGATGGAAAATTCACGTGTGGTCGAAGTTATCATCAATTCATAGCATTTCCACTGATTCTTTCTGACATTTGATACACCCAAGTCCACGCAACATCATTGCTGTAGCCAACAAATGGCATGCAAAGGGGGGCATGATAAGATCTCAACAACATAGTCTGTGCAACAGGGTACACTGACTAGCAACAGCCTCTGGATGTGTACATGGCACAGGACATGAGAATTCTAATGAGCTGCTACCTGTCTGAGTGGAGTCACAATGGTGAAGGCTCAGAATTTCAACACCACATAATCTCAGCCGCAAAACAAAATGTTTAAGATAGAAATGGGGAAATGAGAATAACCTAATCAAACTTGGAGATGATAAGACCCCTGGTCCAGATTGATTTCATCTACAAGTAGTAAACAAATTAGCAGCGGAACAGTTACATATAGAGTCATAGAGATGTACAGCATGGAAACAGACCCTTCGGTCCAACCCGTCCATGCCGACCAGATATGAAAAGGCACAGTAAACAATTAATCCAATCTTGGACCAAGGAAGTTAGAACAAGTCGAGGCATCTAAAGACCAATTAACATCACCTCGGTGATATTAGAATTCTTGTTCAAAGATATAATAGAAGAACATACAAAGAAATTATGATATTATGAAAAGAAGCATGAATTTCAAAAGGAAGGGTAATACAGGAGCTTCCTTCTTGAATAATTTTTCAGAAATAACAGGAAGACCAAATGAGGGTGATGTTATAAACATTGTCATTTGTTTGGTTTTCAAAGGTCTGATACATTAAGCTCAGAACATGTAAAGTCAGGGGCAAGTAGCAGCCTGGATAGAGAACTGTCTACAATGCAGTAAATGGAGAGCAGGGGTGCAATGTGATTCCTTGGGCCAATGGGGAGAAATGTGGCTGCTCAGAAAGCAGAGACCCCTTGTTATAAGTAGTACTCGGCCAGACTAGTTTTCAACTTTAAATTATAGGAACGTGAACAAGTCCAACAGTGAAACAAGCAAAGACTCAGATCCATCAGGTTTTGATTGTTTAAAAGCAAAGCAATGCAAATGCTAGTTATCTGAAATAAAAGCAAAATGCCTCAAGCCCTTGGCATGTCTGGTAGATTGCAGTGGAGAAGAAAGAAGGATGAACACTACAAATCGATGATCAAACCGAGAGCTGCAATGCTGGAAATCTGAAACAAGGACAGAGGTTGCTGGAGAAGCTCAGCACGGTCTGGTATCATCTGTGGAGAGAAAAGAGTTAATTTTGAGTCCAGTGAACCTTCTTCAGAACTAACCTCTCTCATCAGGCCTTCATCTAATGTTGGATTAATGAATTATGCAGATTGATAAGTGTTCATTAGCTACAAACTTTAGTTTTCTAAAGAGAGCTTTGCATTTGTAGCCAAGTGTTAATGGCAGAGTATGGTGGCTGAGAGCCTTGGGCCATTTTCAATTAACTGTTTGCTGGTGCGATTGCTGGCAATGTGTCACATGATGGACTGACGGCAAAAGGAAAACGACCGTTCTCAGCTGGCATGAGGCAGAACATTGATGAAACTCCCACCGTATCGCAATAAAAATGAAACTTGCATTACGTCTGTACAATAATTAGCAGCTGTAAGGTTAGGCCGTACAGGAAAATACAGCCTGTAGGCCCAGGATTGACCATAGCAGTTTGTAAATGGCAGTTCTGATGGAAGTGTGTGATTTGCCTGTGTTATTAGCATTTTGTTGAAGAGTTTAGATTTAAACCAATTATATAAATTTTTCGCCCTGCAAATAATCACTCGCCCTGTACCTCGCACGGTGACCTACTAGCAAAATCTCCATAACACTAGAGCAAAGGTCAAGATGAGAGTGGTTTTTTGCAGAGGGATTTAATAATTAACTGAGTTTTTTTTTGGTACTGTGATTTTTAAACCTTTGTGCATCAGAGTTGATGTAAGTTCGTTTATGACAACAAGAGAGGAAACATTGGAGGACATGAGCTTCTAGGTTTTGGAATAATTGCTTTTAGCAAAGGAAAACCAAGAAATGGCAAAACGTTTGGGTTCGGTTGAAAGGAAGTCTGACTGAGGTCAGATGTGAGGATAGTTTTCTCCTGGAGAAAAGATTTCCTACAAAACAACTAAGGGAATAAATTAAAAAACAACCAGTCGTGTCCCTCTAATGTGAGAGCAGCCCTATTGTTCGGTAAGACTGTGGCAACTTTATGTTTTATCGCACGGTTGACTTTTGTGAAAATGGATGGGAATTGAAAAGTGCAGTTTGATGGTATCATAATCTCTAACATCCTTGTGAGGGGTCATGTTGTGATTTGCAAACTGAAAGATTACTGTGAATTTTTTTAGTGGTGTGGCTGGAGAAGAAGTCAGAATTTCTCGTTGTTTTAAGAGATACGTTCAGGTTCAGCTGAGAATATTTGTGGTGCCACTCAGAATGGAGCTTACAGGACGGTATATGGGCACATATCTCAGTCATCATTGGGCTGTTCCTGAACAAGTGGTCACATCTTCCTTGGTGCATCCTCAAGAATGCTGTGCAGTTTTGGTATGGAATGCCGGAGTCTGGGACTTCACTTCGGTCCGTTAACAGATTGCAAACATCACCAACTGCAGTCAACCAGAGGTTGGCCATCAAGGCATTTGGCTGCCATAAGTTTGTAGACCATGGAGTATATTCTGGTAGAGCTTACTAGGTTCCATGCTGTCCGTTAGAGATAGTTCTTTTGTGATTTCCCAAAAGGGAAAGTGGGAGGGTTCAAAATATGCTGATGTAGGAAGCTCAAGATCCCAGAAATAATCCTCACGACTTCCAGGGGATGGATACCTACAACAATTGTGGGGCAATTCCTCAGCCAGATTGAGCAGCAGTGCCCTGCTGATGGACAGATCTGGGCAAGTGTTGCAGTGCTGGTGTGTTGGCTGTGCTGCCCAGGATGGTGCCCACCCAGTGTTGCTGTGAGATTCACTCTCATTTTGACATTTGTTCTGGTGTTACAGAGATGTTGCTAGTAGGTCGCTGTGCCAGGTATCAGATCATGGGTGAGCAATTATTTGCAGGGCAGCAAGTTCTTCCCAGACCTTTGGGTTGTTGGGTGGAGAGCTGAAACAGTCAATGTTTGGTGGAAGTTTCTACTTTTCTGAAGCAGCCTCTTGTGAATGTATTGACCACCCCAATAAACAAATTGTTTTTAAAAAAGAGCAGCAAAACTTATACTCTCTCAACCCGAAGTTTCATTTGGGATGCGTCTTGTCCAGTATTACCATCAGCTAGGATCATAGCACTTGGTGATGGACTACTGACCGAAACCTGTAAGACTTTCCTCTTAAAGACAGCCAGACTGCTGCTTTGAGGAGGTAAGAGTTTGCATTGGGGTGGGATCATTCATATCCGACGAAGCCTGTATCTGTTGAGTCTTTCACATACGAGCAGAAGTAGACCCCCTCAAGCTTGTTCTGTCATTTAATATGCTCACAGTTGACCCGATGACTCTACATTCCCACCCACTTTCTGCTTATCTTTCATCTGATTCATCCTTATGCCAGCATGAAGGCTTGAAAGGAAAGCTTAGTTTTCTGAAAGAAATATTTCTTGCACTCCGTTGGACGCAAACACATTCCACAGTCACATGCTCACACTTGAAAGACCATAACACTTTTTCCATTTTGTTAGCTGAATATATAAAAGGTGAAATGTAGTTAGATTGGCTCATGATATTTCCCTAATCCCAAGAGCAATGGTATTTGATTACATGGGCAATATCCTGCACTAACCAGGTCTGAATGGCATTGTGCTCTATCTTTACTATAGCTGGAATGACTTTTTTTTCCATTTTAGACACTAAATCTTGTTGCAACATGAACTATGAAGACTGAATGTTTCGGGTTTCTCATTCAATCACCAGTTTTCATGCTTGAGTTGTATCTGACTGTGTAGATGTTTATAACCATGCCAAATGACTCCCTGCTCCTGTTGGCCACTTGTGAACATTGAGCAGGTATCATTGGATTGGACTTCCAAAAACAACTCCTACCAGGTTGGAAATGTAAACTCTGTTTCTCTCTCTATGGATGCTGCCAGACCTGCTGAGTTTGTCCAACCCTTTCTGTCTCTCAGCCAGTGGGAGGCTGCCTGATTGTCTTGTCCTCATCCTGTATCCTAAGTGTGCTGATTCCCAACTTTAGTGACCCAACTGCTTAAGGTCACATTTTCGTGTGGCAGAGTGTTTAGCACTGCTGCCTCACAGCGCCAGGGACCTGGGTTCAATTCTACCCTTGGGCAACTGTCTGTGTGGAGTTTGCGCATTCTCCCCGTGTCTGTGTGGGTTTCCTCTGGGTGCTCCAGTTTTCTCCCATAGTGCAAAGATGTGCAGGTGAGGTGGATTGGCTACATAGTGAGTAGACTGGGTGGGTTAGCCATGGGAAATGCAGGGTTGTAGGGATAGGGCAGGGGGCTGGGTCTGGGAGGGTTGATATGGACTCAATGGGGCTGAAGGGTCTGCTTCCATGATACCATGATCAGATCCATTCACCTGCTAATGAGGGCTGAAGTTAGGATTCACTTGTCCTTTGTGCCGTTTGTACGTCTCATTTACAGGATTTTGTTTTCACTTTTTCATTGATAGAAAAACATTGCAGACAGTTTATGCTGTTGCTGTCTTATAGACCTCACTGTTCTCTGTTGTGATGATATATCCTTTTCTCTCTCGTATCTTTTGACACCAGCCATTGGGTTGTTGCAGCATGTCATTTCAAGACATATCCATTGAGTTCACGATCGCAGTGCTGCGTAACCCACACTACATCTGTCTGTCAGGTTGCACAGAGAAAGAATTGAAAAATAGTTGCATGTCAAGGGTTGAAGTGCCAATTATACTATTTGTTTTAGATGATGCCAGATTAGTGACAAACTATGAATTCTGAATTGGAAGACCTTGCTGTGTGGGCAAATAAATATTTCTTGTGCAGCCTTAGTTTCTCTGAGAAGTTCAAGTTGCACATGCTAGAGGGGTGATGATGAACACTAGGGCCAGGATATTTAGCTTCCTGTTTATTTTCGTGTTGGGGTCCATTGGGCAAGTGGTAAGTAAATACTAACACTTTCCAGACTTCAGCTTTTTAGATGTTTGCAGAAGGTGACGCATTGATAGCCCACTGCAGAGTCCTCAGTCTCTACATAGCTCCAGCATCTACCCAGCTATGTATGTTCAGCTTTTTGGCCAACGGTGACCCTGACTGCTCTGTCCGCTTTGCTAATGGTCATGTTTTGGATATCAGGGATGAGGTGGTTGGGCTTTGGTTTGTTGGAGGCAAAAACAATGACTGCAGATGCTGGAAACCAGATTCTGGATTAGTGGTGCTGGAAGAACACAGCAGTTCAGGCAGCATCCAAGGAGCTTCGAAATCGACGTTTCGGGCAAAAGCCCTATTCCTGATGAAGGGCTTTTGCCCGAAACGTCGATTTCGAAGCTCCTTGGATGCTGCCTGAACTGCTGTGCTCTTCCAGCACCACTAATCCAGAGTCTGGTTTGTTGGAGTTGCTCGACTCCTCTGCAATATGCTTGTTGATTTTTAGTTGAAGCCTGGAGGTTGGTGCAGTGTTGTAGGCAGGCACAGGCTGCTGCATTCACAGAGGCATTGTGCACAGGAACTAGAGGGTGGTCGCCACGTGCAAAAGGAGAACACAAGTCTTTCATTTCTATTGTGTTTTTCATGATCTTAGCATCTCCAAGTGCTTTGTGAACTTTTGAAGTGTAGCCCTGTTATAATGGAGGGAACCACATCTGTTTTGTGCAGAGCAAACTCTCCAAGACAAAATAAAAGCCAGATAATCCATTTTCAATGACATTTGTTGAGTGATAAATAATGAGCTGGGCACTCGGGATAATTTCGTTGTGTTTCTTAGAAATCACGCTGTTCCCAGCGATGATAGGGAGGTCCTCCCTCATTGGTGGTCTCCTCCTAGGTTTTATACTCAAGCCACTAGACTAGGTTCATGGAATCATTGAATTCCCACAGTTTGGCCCATCAAGTCTGCACAGATCCTCCAAAGAGCATCCCACCCAAACCTTATCCCTGCATTTCCCATGGCTAATCCACTTGCCCTCACATCCCTGAACACTATGGGTAATTTATCATGCACCTAACCTGCGCATCTTTGGAACATGGGAGGAAACTGGAGCACCCAGAGGAAACCCGCACAAAAATTAGGAGAATATGCAACTCCAGAAAGACAGTCGCCTGAGGGTGGAATCGAACCCAGGTGCATGGCACTATGAGGCAGCAGTGCTAACCATTGGGCCACCATGCCACCCCAAGTTTTCAGAGTATAATCGTGTGACAGAGGTGTTGGGCGTGCTGTCAACTGAACCACATTTGAAAAGATCACTAAAGTCGACCCAAAAAGAGGCTTCAGCCCACTGAATTTGTGGAGAGGAAGTAATGCGTGGATTACATTTGATAACGGCCGCAAACAAACCAAGCAGCTGCTTTTGGAAAGCTCTGTGATGTGCAGCAACTGAGTACTCTGACAGTGCAGCCTTGACGGGAAGGGGTGGACTAACGTCTGATCAATGAAGATGAATTGCGATGTGCCATCATGAGGATAATCACGAAGGGGAGGAGAATGAAAGGGAAGAGAGTCACATGGCTTCATTTGTTTAAGGCTTGGAGAATAGATCAGATTGCATCCAGAAGTGTTAGTGCCAACAGTCTGTGTGTAAGTAGCAATTGAACCTCTAAATGGGATCACAACTGCACACAATGCTCGATTTCAGATTGGAAAGCACCAGAATTCCCTGACAAAGCAGGACAGTAGCAGTGGTGAGTTGTTTTTAAAAAATGCATGTCATTTCTAAAAGAAAAAAAGATGTGTGTTAGTGAACTGTTGTTTGTGGCGTTACTGTGAATATCTCTGAAAGTTCTCATCTTTTGGACCCCAATGTTTTAAAATGTTTGCGGTTATTAAAAAAAAATGTGTTCAATTGAAAAATGTTCTTCGTTATTTTATTTGTCTGTGCTGCGTTGATGAGCAATTCTTCAAGACTCCACTGCAAAACCAAAACCTGAAGAAATGGTGCTGAAAATCAGGGGCAAAATCAGAAGTTGCTGGAAAAGCTCAGCAGGTCTGGCGGCATCTGTGGAGAGAAATCAGAGTTAACGTTTCGGGTCCGGGGACCCTTCCTCAGAATCCAACTGCAGAATCTGCTGAACTTGAGGTTGTGGTGGAGGAACCGGCCCTTTGAGCTGCCCCTGTTTGAATCACAGTGTTTAAATTAACCCTTAGAGGCCTGAGAGGCTTGGTGCCTGATTGGTTAGCACTGCTGCCTGTCAGCACCAGGAATCTGAGTTCAATTCCACCCTCAGGCAACTGTCTGTTTGGGGTTTGCACGTTCTCCCAGTGTCTGCGTGGGTTTCCACCGGGTGCTCTGGTTTCCTCGTTCAATCCAAAGATGTGCAGGTTAGGTAAATTGACCAAGCTAAGTTGCCCCATAGTGTTCAGTGTATTGCAGGCTAGGTGGATTAGCCATGAGAAATGAAAGGTTACAGGCACAGATGGGGGGGTTGGTCTGGGTGGGATGGTCTGCGAAGAATTGGTGTGGATTGATGGGCCGAATGGCCTGCTTCCACACTGAGTTCCATGAGTAGAAGCATCAATGAGCACCTAAGCTGCTGAAACATCAAGAGCTGATTTGACCGAGCTCAGAACGGGCTATCTGTCTGCGAGTTGAGGATAACCAGTTTTGTTTCCTCAGTGACCCTCCACATTTACTTTTAGCTTCTTGTGCGTCCACCCATTACTTCCACATTGACCAAGCCTACAGATGTGCAGGTGCTAAGCTCTGGAGTTCGACGAGAGGGCATCATTTTAAGGTGAGGGGAGAACGATTTTAAAAGGGAGGTATGGGGCAATTCTTTCCACACAGATGCTGGTTCATATGTGGAATGAACTACCAGAGGAAGTGGTAGATGCAGGTACAGTAACAACATTTTGAAGAAATCTAGACAGGTACATGAATGGGAAAGGTTGACATGGGTATACTCCAAATGCAGGCAAGTGGGAGTAGTTTAGTTCGGGACACCTGGTCGCCATGGATGTGTTGGACCAAAGGGTGTGTTTCCATGCTCTATGTCTCGACACATCTCGGTCTCTCCAGCTCCCCTTCCTTTCTTAAGATGCTCCTCAAAACTTACCTGGTCATCCAGGCTTTAGGCCAGTCATCCTAATATCTCCTTAATTTGCTCAGTATCCCATTTTGTCTTCTAAAGCTGTTGTGCCATGTCCCAGTCTTTCCTACATTCAGAATACTTGATCAATGGCAGCTGGTTTTCCTGAAGTCATGTGGTGTATGGCCTGGCACCGTCTATGGAGAGAAAGTAGAGTTAACGTTTCGGGTCTGGTTCAGTGGGCCTTCAGTGGGTTCTGACTGTTAGCCAACCATGTCCACCAGGCTGAAGAAGCTGCATCTTCACCTTTTTGAATCTTTGCACTGTCTAACATCATGTCCCCTTCAGCAAATGGAAGATGCAAGTGTCCAGCCTCTTGGCAATCAAATTGGAAAATAGGGCCGTGAACCTAAAACCTGTTTTGTGTGGCCTGAGGCTACTATTTTTGCCTTGATGGGAAGCTGAAGATGGACTCGGCGTGTTGCCAAATGAAGAAAAAACCCAAGAGAAGTGATTTAACATGTACAATTCCAATCCAGATCGATGTGTCAACAAGATTGATGCTTTCTATAATATAACCAGCCAGGGATGCACTGCTAAAAACTACGAGTATTGCAAAGAGCAAGTTAAAAGCAGGAAACCGACATTATGGAAGAAGGGACGACGCCCACAAGTCTTTTTTATTTACTGCTGGTTAAACCTGTGCTTCCAGCCGTTTGTCTAAATTTCCAAATAAAATCCGGAAGAAGAAAATTGTGATTAAGAATGTGGCAGTGGGTGGAGCTGGCTTATTTCTAAGGAAAAGCATTCAATGGCATCCTCTAGTGTTCTGTGATTCTAACATAAGGCAAACACCATATTGCCAGGTTTAGTGTGACTAATAGGATTGATTTTATTTTCTAGGGCCTCAAAAATGAATGAGTGTTTTATTGGGAGTAGTGTGCTGTCAGCAGAATGGAAAGATTTGTCTGACAGTTCTGTTACACGCTGCAGATAGCGATAGACTGTTTGCCCTAGGCTCCCTGTATCTGTGGACAGCGAAGCTGCTTATAATTAGCCACTGAAAGTCTCGGTGCCTCAGCTGTCATAGATTTACTGTCACAAGTCTCTTACTGAGCCCAGGGACCTCAGAGCTCCAGTTGTGTCGCTGTGCCAGGGATAATGTTAGTTATTTCTTTGTTGGAACCTGAATCGGTGTGTAAAATGTGCTCCTCTTGGTGGCTACTACAGGTACAGTATGTCCCAAGTTCTCCTCTTTGTGCTGTTTAAAGTCTGAAGTTGGCACTATCTTTGTAATTTTAGTAATTTACTAAGCATGGGTTGAATTACTAATACTGGAACCGAATCTTTTGAGAGATTTATTCGGCGTTCACATGTTAGGGTTTTGACAGCTCTGAACATGTTAATTGTGGGTATTTGACGGACTTTCGGATGAGAAATATCTTTTCAATCTTTTTTTTGTTTAGCTTTCTTAAGGTAAAGGAATAGGCTTGTGTTGTCAACAAATTTAGAAAGCTGCACAAACTTGCTGATTTCAGCAGGAGCTGCTCAGTGTTGTATTGTTGGGAGGGTCACATTTCATCATTTCAATTTGAGATAAGCGATAGCCTGCAATTTTATGTTGTAATTCAGATGGCATCTGCTTATTTTAAGCCTTTTGTTTATGGATCTTGTGCTGATCGAAGAGCATGATGTCAGTGTTAGGAACTGATGAATTTGCTTTTCATGCATTCAGTTTCAGCACACAAACTGTATTTGAACTTAAGCCACTGTGAGATTTGTTCATTATGTGAAACTGCTCATCTGAAAGCCTTCGATAGCTCCAGACATAAAAATAGTGAATGAGTTTGAGCATTTTCGAGAGAGAAAGCCAAAGTTAAAGGTTAGAGTGGAATAGCTAGGAATGTGAGTTAAAGTCACAATCAGGTCAACCATGATCGTATTTAACAACAGTGGTGCAGGTTTGAGAGGCAACATGAAATATGTTTTTAATTGACCTGAGTTGTTGTTCTTTTGTGAGCTAGTCTTACAAACTTGTGTTCGTTTCCATGCCAATGCAGAGTTAAGCCGCATCTACATTGTTCCATCAAATTCTACAAGGTCTGTTAGCACATCTGGATGCACAGTCCTGCTACAGTATCCCAACTTGATGATGCTCAAAAGTAGATGCGGTCTAAAGCTTGAACATTGTGCCTTGATCCAATCATAGATATTGGCTGCAACAAAGGAGGACAGTGGCATAATGGTAGCATCACTTGACCAGTCATCCAGATTAATGCTGGTGGGGTCTTGCTTTCGAACCCCATCACGGCAGGTTGTTAAGTTTAAATTAGGTTGATCAATGTGAAATTAAGAGTTTGTCCAGGAAGCCACTGTGGGTTATTGGAAAAACCTGATTCCTGATGAAAGGCTTTTGCCCGAAACATCGATTTTCCTGCTGCTCTGATGTTGCCTGACCTGCTGTGCTTTTCCAGCACCACTCTAATCTCAACTCTGGTTTCCAGCATCTGCAGTCCTCACTTTTTGCCTATTGGGAAAACCCATCTAGTACATGGATGCCCTTCAGTAAAGGAAGTTTGTGTCTTGACCTACATGTGAATCCAGACCCATGGCAATTGCCCTGTGAAATGGCCTGGCAAGTCATTTAGCTCAAGGCCTATCAGGGACAACAAATGCAGGAATTATCTGCAATGCCTACGTTCTATGAAAGAATAAAATAATTTGCATTTTGGGCATAAATATTCTGCTACCAATTTGGAAAACTTTACCTTGGTAGACCCAGAATATGATTCCAGGCGCAGGGTAGAGTCCTGGTTTTCACTGCGTGGGGTGAAGTCTTTCACCACTTGAGAGATTCTAACACTCTAGTGACAAATGTGATATCTCGCTGCCAACGAATAACTGGAAAGGCCAGTCTAAATGGGGAGTAACACTAAATGCTGCACTTTCATAGTGCCACCTTTCAATAGGCATACATCTAATGTCCTGTATGCTCCCTCTAGTAAATGTAAGAAACCATGGAACTGTAGGAAAGCAAGCTAGTTCTGTCTGTTGTCACGGTGAATCCCTCAACCTGCATCATTTCAAATATATTATCACCTTACTATCAATTCGCTGCCACCTTGCTTTGTGCAAATTGGCTACCTTTTCTCTCGATAGGACAGCAGGTTTGTACACTTGACAAAACATTTAATTGACCGTGAGGCATTCGGAGATAACCTTGGATTGTGAGCAGTGTTACTTCGGTACAAGTCTTTCTTTCTTGGTGTTTGACATAGAAAGATAGCCAGGGTGAAAAGACAGACCTGACAGGGACTAAATCATGCCTCTCATTCTCCATTTGATTTCAGATACAACACACTTCCTAATCTTTGGCTATTAAGCTTTTAATTCTAGTTGTTCTTGTGAGGTTTGAAGCTGGGTTACTGGAGTTAATTAGCCTCAACCTGATTGTGGTGTGTGGCAACAGGCCACCAGACTACAATGATGGCTCTGTGGGTAAATAGATGGTTTTCCTTTTAAACGCAAGTGTAATTGTTTGTAGTCTGGGCAAAGTGAGTTTAATCACTCCTGTGTTTGAAGCTGTACATTGGCAGGAAGAAGGAAGTGCACTATCTGAGAGAAGTGTTGAGCAACGATGTTCTGCTCAGAAGGATAACAGAATCAAACTGTCAAAATTAGTTTTTTGTTTGTATAACACCCTTCACAATCTTGTTAAGTGCTTCGAAATCAGAGTAATGGTTTTGGAGTGTTGTGATGTCAGGAAACATAACAGCCAGCCAGCCAATATGTGCATAGCAATGTCCCTAAAACGGCAATGTGATAATCGCCAGGTTATTGGTGATTGTGGTGTTAGTTGGGGGATAAATATCGAACAGAGAACTGCCCCACTCTTCTTTGTAATAATTCTGTACAGCTATTTGTGTGAAAGGGGAGGTGCGGTTTAACATCCCATCCAAAATTTGGCACCTTCGACAATGTGGCACTCTGTGTCAGGTCACTGGTAGGACCTGCATTGCTAGGTCAGAAAGGCAGATCTACACAGTATTGGTGGGCATGTTTCACAAGATTTCTGGCTGGTGTAACATCATGCAAAAAGATCAGAGAATTGGGGATGAAGGTTAAGGCTTTCCAATCTGAGAGGAAAGATGATTTTTAGTTCTCTCCTCCTGTTGAGAAGGTCTTCAGTTCTGAAGATGTCATTGGGTAAGTTAACAACTGGAAGCCTTGGAAAGATCTAAAAGTGGGTCTGACCTCTCCGCCGAACGTCGAGGTGATGTACGGTTTTGAAATGTCTTTGACTCCTGTTGTAAAGAGCGGGGTGTTTCTTACGTTTTTGTGGAGCCTCACAACGCAACCCTTACCTCCATGGTAAGGTGCCCATAAGTAAAGCTTACGTTTGTGGGGAGGTTAAACTGAGGCTGACTCCTAATGTGAGCATAACCTGCCATGACTGAAAAGGGTTCAATCAAAATGCCAAGTGCATGTAGAAACATGGGACCAGAAAAGTTAGACTCCAATTGGCATCTAGGGTGTGAATTGGAGTAATTCCATAATCCTGACTCATCTGAAAGGCTGTTTTTGATGCAGCGTCGATAGAAAGTTGAGAGCCTGAAGTTGATGGGTTTTTTTAGCAAAGCTATCGAGGAAAATGGAACCAAGGTTGGTTGATGGAGTGGAAAGAAGTGTTTGGCGTGCTAGAATTCAATGGAGAAACTGGCTGAATGGCAGCCTCCTGCTCCTACATTCCTATCATAATGAGGCACAGAGGCCCTCTGTCATGTTAAGTTAATTTTGAGATTTTAAATGGACTGGAGTTTGTGGTTACACTGTGCACTGTGTTTAATCACACTGAGGAAATGGAATTTGACAGAATCTCTTAGAACAATGACAACTGAAGTAAATGTTTCCTTACATTGTTTCACAATTGAATTGCTATCAGGTTTCCTTAAGCAATGGACAGCTTTGCATGAATCATGTTTGTGTCTCAGCTGTTGATTGCTTCCGATGAGCTGTCGATTATGTCCCAAACATACTTTCTACGCACTGCTTGGGTTACAAGGGAGGCAACAGCTAAGAGTCGGTCAATGGTCATTTTTGATCAGCTGTAGTAGCTTCTGCTTCTCCTAATGTGATCATTCGTAAGATTAATTCAGGTTTTAATTCATTGAATTTAAATTCTTTTGATATCCTGCCTTCCCTCATCTGCAGCTGACCAATGCCTTTTGTTACCATCAAGCTCATTTATTCTCATTTTCTCCTGCCTAGCTTGCCAGATTCTGTACAGTCAAACTGAACCAAGACTGCTGCATGTATCCCAGCTTGCACCACGTCCTGTTCCCCTGTCACTTTGGTGCTTTCTGATCCACACTGGCTCAAATCTGGCAGTGGTTTTGTTGTAGAATCCTAATCTATGTGTTCTCACGTCTCCATCACCACTTAACTCTATAACCGTGTCCTGCTGTACCTTCTGAGATATCTGTGCTCCTCCAATTCTGACCGCTTGTGTGCCCCTGATTTTAATGCTTCACTATGAAGAGCTTGCTTCATCACTACGCTCTGGAATTCCCTCAGTAAAACTCTCCATCTCTTTATCTTCCTGGCAGTCATTCCTTAAAACCCCTCTCTTTGATCAAGTGGTTGTCACCTGTCCTGGTCTGTGTTTATGTTGCCTGGAACCAAATTTTATCTGCTTGAATGCATTCAAAGTACCTTGGTATGACTTTGCTACATTGCAAGAAGTGATGCAAGATGTATTTCAAATTTTATGGCTTGTTAGTATCACAGTGATCCACTTTTGAGTGGAGGTGTACATTGTGTGAGATCAATCTGATATTTACGGAAACCCTAGTCTTTCTGTTCTGAAATTATCATGGCACTGATCAGACACGGTACGGAAAAAAGCAATCCTGGATATTGAGGTGGCTTGCAGAAAGTTGTATTGCTGAGAGCTGTGATTATGAATTTTAGACAAGAGTCCACAGCCAAACTAGTGAATAGTTGCAGCCAGGTCTGTTTCCCTAGTTGAAGAGTGTGATGCTGGAAAAGCACAGCCGGTTCGGCAGCATCCGAGGGGCAGGAGAGATCAGGAACAAAGAGCTTATGCTCAAAACGTCGATTCTGCTGCTCCTCGGATGCTGTCTGACCGGCTGTGCTTTTCCAGCACCACACTCTTCGACTCTGATCTCCAGCATCTGCAGTCCTCACTTCCTCCCTCTTCCCTTAATTGGGATATTGCTTGTTTGATAAGGAAGGATGCAGTGCCATGGGTAGATTTAAGCGTCAAAACAGTGCAAACAAATCCATTGAATGTCCATGAACACATAGGAAATAGTGACCATCGCCTCATGAGAAGTACGTTGAAAATGAACAGATGTGAAGAAGAATTCCAAATGAAAGATTGAAGACTGAAAATTTAGTTGATTTAGTGGCTCAAAAAGGCAATGCCTCAAGCCACTAGTTGGAAGAAAGCCTGATAAACAAACCAGAAGTGTTAGTATTTAAGTACAAATTGTTATAAAGGTTAAACATATTTCAACTGGATATCAAAGCGTAGCATGTTTTAAATCACTGTACCAAGAAGTTCAAACCAAAAATAGGGTTTTAAAAGGAAGCTTATGATAAATAAACAGTAAAATCAGAGAGGTGCTTGATGATAAAGCAAAAATCCAAAATGCATTAGATGCTGGAAATCTTTCATAAAATCAGAAAATGCTAGAATTGCGCAGGTTTTTCACCAGAGTTGGGAAAACCTAGTGATGCATAGTAACAGAAGCAAGTATAGCAAGAGAAAAAGTGAGAGGGGAGCATAGGAGACAATTGCTAAGTCTGTCAGGAGCAATTACATGTCCAAATGGTTGAAAGTGCAACAAAGGGGGATGGTGATTGCACAAGGAAAGAAATAAGAGGTGGGTCTCAAAGCTGATATAAACGGGAATCACAGCATCACTATTAACAGCAGTCATTTGGAAAGGTGCAGGGAGAGGTTACCATCTAAAATTGTTGATCTCAGCGTTAAGTTCAAGAGATTGTAAAGAATGTAATTAGGTAAGATAGGATACCGTCTCTCAAGTTTATATTGAACTTGTTTGGAGCTGTGCAGGATGATAATGACAGAGCAGGAGATGAGCCCAGAGTTAAAATTACAGGTATCTGGCAGGTCAAGCCACACTTCGAGGCTGAGTGAAGGTGCTTCTTCATATGGTCACACAATCCGTGTGTATACGAGTATTGCTGGAAATAAAAACACATTTTGCCAACACTTACCATCTTGGTCTCAGCATGATCATTCACAAGAAATCACAGCGTAAAGTGGGAACAACATGTTTATGCTGTATGAGAAGACCATGCTGTTTCATTCACAAGTGGACTCTGATTTGGATGGTTTGCACTCTGGAATGAGCCACAGGATGGCTGTCATCTATTTTGTTGAGTTTAAACAGGACAATGTGTGCCTGAAAACAACAGGGCCCTTTCTATTTATATATACCTTCCAGTATAAGTAAGTGTACAGTGTGGGCGGCACGGTGGCACAGTGGTTAGCACTGCTGCCTCACAGCGCCAGAGACCCCGGTTCAATTCCTGACTCAGGCGACTGACTGTGTGAAGTTTGCACCTTCTCCCCGTGTCTACGTGGGTTTCCTCCGGGTGCTCCGGTTTCCTCCCACAGTCCAAAGATGTGCAGGTCAGGTGAATTGGCCATGCTAAATTGCCCGTAGTGTTAGGTAAAGGGGTAAATGTAGGGGAATGGGTGGGTTGCGCTTTGGTGGGTCGGTGTGGGCTTGTTGGGCCGAAGGGCCTGTTTCCACACTAAGTAATCTAATCTAATCTAAAAAACCTCGCAAACTCACATGGCAATCTTAAATTGGTTTTGTGTCACTTGAGATTATTCAGAAAGTGTTGTCCAATCACAGAATCACTTCTGTTGATGTTGGACATTGTTTAAGTGTTTTGCAAGCCTGGGAGGGTAGGGCACAATCCGTAACTTGTCTGTTGCAAATGGATGAAGAAAGGTTCTGCTTCATACAATCCCACCAGTTCTTGGGACATAAGGTATCTCAAAGTTTTAGCGACCGGTAAAGCTAACTGTTTCACTGCGCAACAGCTACACAAGTATTTGTTAATAACAGCATATTGACAGCATAGTAGAAGGAAAATATTCTGCCTGGAAGTCAGTGGTGAGTGGTGTTCCACAGGGCTCTGTCCTTGGGCCTCTACTGTTTGTAATTTTTATTAATGACTTGGATGAGGGGATTGAAGGATGGGTCAGCAAGTTTGCAGGCGACACAAAAATTGGAGGTGTCGTTGACAGTATAGAGGGCTGTTGTAGGCTGCAGCGGGACATTGACAGATGCAGAGATGGGCTGAGAGGTGACAGATGGAGTTCAACCTGGATAAATGCGAGGTGATGCATTTTGGGAAGTCAAATTTGAAAGCTGAGTACAGGATTAAGGATAGGATTCTTGGCAGTGTGGAGGAACAGAGGGATCTTGATGTGCAGGTACATAGTTCCCTTAAAATTGCCACCCAAGTGGACAAGGTTGTTAAGAAAGCATATAATGTTTTGGCTTTCATTAACAGGGGGATTGAGTTTAAGAGTTGTGAGATCTTGTTGCAGCTCTATAAAACTTTGGTTAGACCGCACTTGGAATACTGCGTCCAGTTCTGGTGGCCCTATTATAGGAAAGATGTGGATGCTTTGGAGAGGGTTCAGAGGAGGTTTACCAGGATGCTGCCTGGACTGGAGGGCTTATGAAGAGAAGTTGACTGAGCTCGGACTTTTTCCATTGGAGAAAAGGGAGGAGAGGAGACCTAATTGAGGTGCACAAGATAATGAGAGGCATAGATAGAGTCGATAGCCAGAGACTATTTCCCAGGGCAGAAATGGCTAACATAGTTTTAAGCTGGTTGGAGGAAAGTACAGAGGGGATGTCAGAGGCGGGTTCTTTACGCATAGAGTTGAGAGAGCATGGAATGCATTGCCAGCAGCAGTTGTGGAAGCAAGGTCACTGGGACATTTAAGAGACTACTGGACATGCATTTGGTCACAGAAATATGAGGGTGCATACATGAGGATTGATGGACAGCACAACATCGTGGGCTGAAGGACCTTTTCTGTGCTGCACTGTTCTATGTTCTAAGACAAGAGAATCCTCTACCTATGTCTCACAAATGATTACTATGGTAAATGAATTTCACTGTGGCACCTGGTATTTTTCACTTGTCATCTAATTTGCTCAGGTAAAACAACTATATCCTCTGGTTCATTCCTCACGGCAATGTTATGACATATCAATCAATCTACTGTTTTAAATTTAAGCGAAACTTGGCAGTTACCTGTCAGTTATCAGCTAACCGGTGCATTGTCCATGACAATGCACCTCATCTAATCGGAATCCACTTGCAACCGATCAACACATTCTGCTCATACAGTATAAAGACCTTGTTCCCCTTTCCACTGGTCTTCCTTGTGAGATGTACTGGTGAGTGTAATATGAACATCTTTGAGTCTTTTTAACAATACTCATGTTCTGTATATCCAAACAACAATCTTCCAGTCCACTGTCTTCCAGTGTAAAGGAGATGATACTGAACAACAAATTTGAAAGAAGTATAACGAAATTGCTGTTTTGCCTGGAAAGCCTCTTTTGCGGGTCTTTAAAAGCAGGTGTTGTGAGTCCTGTGCTTGCATGGGCAGATGACATGGAAATGAGAAGGGGCATTGAGGGTGATTGTGGAAGGGGCCAAAGTGTTCCTGGAATGGCAATTGCAATTGCTGTCACTTACTGAGTGCTCAACTTGACAGTGAGCAAAAGCAAAATGATGAATGCAATTCCAATTCTAATCCCACTGTTATTTGCTGCTGCTGATAAAATAGGCACGGTAGCTCAAACATGGCTCACAAAATAACTTAGGGATAATATTAGATACAAAGCGGAGACATGTAAGATTGCCAAAGAAAAACAGCAAGCCTGAGTGTTGGAAACAGTTTAGAATTCAACAAAGGATAAAAAATATTCAAGTGTTTTAAATGTCAATGTTAAGTTGGTTGTCAGCACAGCATGTACCACTCAAGATTAATTAGCAATTGCTGTCCAATCATAGAACCACTTTTAATGTTGGACACTGTTTAGAGTTTTTCATGGGCACTATCAGTACTTTGTCTCATTGGAACAATTTAATGAAGATGCTTTTTCATGCAATCTGCCAGTCTTTAGGTCATATGGCTCACATACCACTCTGGTATCAGAAAATAGATTATGAAAGTAAACCAGCAAGGAACATAAAAGCCGACTGTAAAAGCTTCCATATATTACATGAAGTATAAGCAGAGACAAATGTCAAAAATGGGGGAATTTACAACAAGGAGTGAAGAATTGGTAAAAGGTTCGAATGTGCACTTTGATTCTCTCCTCACAAAAGAAAGCACAAATCACCCTCCCTGAAATACTAATGAACCAAGGATCCAATGAGAGGGAGTAATTGAGAAGGAAATCAGTGTTCATAAGGAAATAGTACAAGATAAATTCATGTGATTAAAGGCTGACAAATCCCCCAGGACTTGCTAATCTATATTCAACAGTGCTGAAGGAAGTGACCTTGGAGATACAGGATGCATTGATGGACATCTTGCAAAATTCTAAAGAGTCTGGATGAGTTCAGATGGTTTGGAGTGTAGCAAATGTAAGCCCACTGTTTAAACAAAAATGAGGGAGAGAAAAAGACAGGACTGCAGACCAGTTACCCTCATCATTTGTGGGATTAGAGTTTATTATAAAAGGCATGGTAACAGAAAATATGCAAAGTATTAATGAAATTATACAAAGTCAGCGTGAACTTATGGAAGGAAAATCGTGCTGAACTAATCTCCTGAATATTTTTTGAGGATGTAATCAGTAGAATAGATAAATGGAGAACCAGAGAATTTGAAGTATTTGGATTTTCTGAAGGGGTTTTGATAAGATCCCTCGTACGAGGTTAGTGGGCAACATTGAAGCACAGGGGAAAGGGGGCAGTGTACTGGCATGGTTTGAGAATTGAGTGCCAGACAGGATACAGAGAGTGGGAATAGATAGTGTCTCAGTTCTGGGTGGAAGATGGTGACTATTGGTACAGAGACCAGAGCTTGGAGTCCAGCTGTTCCTGACATCTGTAAGTGATCTGGATGAGGAAGACCAATGCAATATTTCCAAGTTTGCTGATGACACAAAACTGGGTGGGATTGTGAGGAAGATGTCAGGATGTTTCAGGGTGATCCAGAAAAATTGAAGATGTGGCAGATTCAGTATAACGTGGATGAATGCAAAGTTATATACTTGTGTGTGAAATACAGAAATGCAGAGTGGCCTTTAAATGAGGGTATATTGGGAAATGTGGATGTACAAAAGTATTTGGGTGTCATTAAACACCTTGACTGAAAGTGAACAGGCAGGAGAAGCAAGCAATTAAGGTGGCAAATGGTATATTGGCTTTCATTGCAAGAGTATTTGAGTGCAGAAGAATGCCTTGCAGCTATTATACAAAACATTAGTGAGACTATACTAGAGTAGTATGTTTGGTTTTCATCCCTGAGCTAAGAGAGGTTAGCTTGCCACTGAGGGAGTGCAATGAAGGGTTACTAGGGTGGTATAACGATGGCCAAATTGTCGTACAGAAGAGATTAAGTTCAAGGATTTAGAAGGACATGGGCCAAGTACTAGATTAATTTAAGATATCTGGTCAACATGGAAGAGTTGGACCAAAGGGTCTGTTTCTCTGCGGTGCATCTATATGACTCTATGACCTTACAATTGGGCCTCTGTTTTGCCAGAATTTAGGAGGTTGAGAGGTGATTAGATTGGAACACACAAATGTCCAACAGGGCTGGGCAGACTATGGGATTCAGGGAGGATGTTTTCCCCTGACCGGGGAGTCTGGAGCAAGAGGTCATATTCTCAAGATATGGGGAGAGGCTATTAATGACTGAAATGAAATGATGTTTGGAGGGCGGATGACCTGTGGAATTTGCCACCATAGCAGACACTGATGCTGAATCACAGAGTGCATTCAAGAAAGAGATTGATAATTTTTTTTAGATATTCGAGGGGGACTGAGAGAAAACGGGAATATGGTATTGAGCTAGAGGATCAGCAATGATCACATTGAATGGTGGAACAAAGGTCCAAATTGTGTACTCATGCTTCTAGTTTCTATGTTTGCATTTGAGCACAAGGCATTGTCAATGACCCATACCTATTTCTCAAAGCAGAAAGACAAACTTGCCAAATACATTTTCCCCTTGATGGATTTGTGGGTACAGGATGTAACCAGTAGAATAGATCCAGGGAGAGCCAGTGGATTTGATGTGTTTGGATCTTCCGAGAGTTTTGTGATTCAAGTCTGAATGTCAACGATTTGCTAGCAGTATAACCAGCTGATGCAATCAAGAGGAAGTTACCATTTGTCTGCCTGGAGAATATTAATGTCACAGTTAAGCAGCTTGTCACTGATGGCATGATTGTGTCTAGCAATGACATAGTCACTGTGTTTGATGGGGCATTCACAATGGTACATGGAAGCCAGTTTTACAAACAGAATATGGGCTCTCTTGAAGCAGCTGTACTCCCCAAGTGTTTTGGTCTCAGACATTTCCTATCTTGACAGTTCATGTCCCCAAGATTTCAGATTAGTTTATCAGCCAGCACACATTTGCAGCAATTAGATTGGCAAGTCAACATCAAACAGTTCCTTTCGGATGTGTGCTTGCCCACTAATCCGCATTATCCCTGTTCAAGGTAGCTGGGGCTTCTCTTATAACTGAGTTGCTTATAAATGAATTCCCTTCTAATATGGTTTGTTTTAGATAAAGTGAATCTTGTGAACGTCCCCCAACCAAACTCTGTGACTGTTTCAGAGCAGCGTTCAAGGATTATAAGTTATCATCCTGACGGCTTAGGGGGTAAAGGCACCCTGTAATATTGTTATTATGCTGCACACTGCCAAGCTGAGACCTTAGGGCTGCACTTGGAATGTAACTATGAGCTTGTAGTTCATCCTTGTTATTAGCTTCCTATGGTTAGTGCAAGGTGGAACAGCAGTGAGGACAGGACGTGCCCTCGTGATTGCATAAACTACCACTGCAATCAGGCATTCAAGAGCGGAGCGCCTGTCTCCATTTTAAAGGAAAGCTGATATTTTTCAGTATTGGTGAGAGCTCTTTTGCTTTAAGTATTAAGCCATTTGATCAGAGAGGGCAAGGTGTGGAGGAATGCAAAAACCAGAGCCCGTAAATACAAGATGTTCCACGTTTCATTAACTGGCATCCAAGTGACCAGCAGTTTGCTGGTTGATCAAATATTCTGGATAATCAAGAGGTCTGCATTAACGCAGTAACCCTGACCAAGCGAAGCTTCGAGACATCAGCATCCCTGAAAAAAATCCTAAACTCAATGTAAAAACACACAGTAAGTACTGTAATTGAAACATAATGCAGGGGGTATGCAAATCACTGTTACATTTTATTTCGAGCCTAAATACTCAGACCTGCTGGTATTTGAGATATATAATTTTTGCCTGTTTATCAGAGTGCTGGTTGACAAGGTGCCTGTTAAAACAATGCTCTAATATATCTAATAAGGAGAGATATTTCTTTTACTCAGACACTGGTCAAAATGGGGAATTATTAGAGGAAGTGGTGGAAGCAAATAGTAGAGATTCTTCCAAAAGGAGTGTCGACATGTTCATGAGAGGAACAAAGAAGTAAAACGATGTGCTGCAAGACTGAGCTGAGATAAATGGAATGTTAATAATACAAAAGAGAACGAGTCAGGCTGAAATGTTCAGTTCTGTGGTGTTTGTAGTATGTAACTGTCTGTGTCTATCTCATCAGTGTGCTAAGCCCCATGTACTGCCTGAGAGGTGTGATGTGAAATACTGAAGATTCACACCATCCTGCCTCAACTGTCCTCTCCTACTCTATTCAACCGCAATTGTTCCTTGTGAAGAATATTACCATTCATTCTGGTATCTTACAAATTCAAAAAATAACAGAACTCCCTTTTGCCATGTAGTCAAACTATTCACATCTTACCTGGAAGAAGAATACACAAAACTGTTGAGCAGGAAAGACCAGGGACCAATCAAGTCTGTCCCATAATCATGTTGAAGCAAAGTAAGACAATTTTAAAGAATTCTGAGAAATTTCTCTCTCTCTCTCTCATCCCTCAAAGGTGATAAAAATTACTTTCAGGCAAATAGTACAACTGTCACACATAAGCCAGAGTCTTGCCTGCCTTCTGTCGACTCTGATATCAATATTAGTTATGAGCCTGTCTACCAATCTGCTGATTGTTGCAGTGAATCCACAGTTGCTGCTCAAACAGACAACCTCTGTCAAAGGTTGATAACTCTATGCTGAAATAAAAACAACTTGCCATCTGACTGTTTTAATCAGTAAAGGAGTCCAGGGGTATGGGGAAAAGGCAGGAAAGTGTGTCATGGGGGACTGCGCATGATCAGAGGATTCCTCAAGACATGAAGCCTTTATTTGCAAACAAAAGCTGTGACAACCAGAGAAGTACTCACTGATTGCCCCCAAGCGCCGGAGCTACTCTCTTTTTGTTTTTCTAATAGCCACACCCTAAGCCCCTTACATTAGCACAGTCAATCGCACTAAGCTTGCGTTCCATCCCCTTAACCAATCACATTTTGCCACAATTGTCTTCCGGTTTACGTTCAGCCTATGACGTTATGCCACAGTTATCTTTCAACATTCGCTATATACATTGCTTTATCATCTATCAGATGACTGGCCACGCCATGTTCTACTGTGCTGCTGTCGCAGTTATGCAAAGTGACCTCCGGCGTGCAAAACAGGCCTCACTATTGTACAACACCCCAACACGTAGGGGAGATTTCATAACCACTGTTACAATATAACTTACTCGTATTTCATATTCATATACTTATATTTTCCACAAGTGGAGTTGAGGATTATCAATCAGCCATGATCTCACTGATGGAGCACACTCAATGGGCAGAATGATCTACTGATGCTCCATGTCCTCTGCAAGCTTTGCTCAGTTTAGTGTCTTCTGCAGACTTGTCTTATGGTTTGCGAAAAGATGCCCCAGCAAAGGGCATGAGTGTGACTCGACTAAAAAGAAACTATCAGGTCTATTCAGCGGATCACTGCCTGAAGGACTTTTGCCAAAGACAAAGAGCTATACCACTGACGTAGCGGCTGAGGGGGGGACACATGTCGTGGGAGACCAACAATTATTATATACTTTAGGTGCAGCCAACACCTGTATTGGACCAAACCAAAGCTCCTCAAAAACCTGAGAAGATAGTCTCGACCCAAACCTTTTCTTATTTTAAAGGTGAATGTATGGTGTTGTGTTCTAAATGCAATTTGATTGGTCCAACTACCGGATTTAAAGCAAAACACACTTTATTCATCCACGATAGTTAAAATACAACAAAAGAAGGAAGGAATTGGAATAACTTAACTCTATTTGAAAATTTAATAGAATAGTAGATGCAGTAACTACTAATTAATTGTTCCAATATAGTAAGACCCCATAAATGCACCCTTGGCAAAAGGCAAGTTCAGAAAACAGATTGGCTGACATGCAACTCCTGTAGCACGAAGAAAGCCCCAGCTTTTGCCTGTAACTGAGAGAGGGGAAAAAATAACTTGAAGGCCCCAACAAGCAACTGCTGAAAGTTAAAACTAAAAATCCTGATTCTGTACGAGCTCGGCCACACCCATTCAGATTGCTTCTATTGTTCCAACTTTTTTTTTTAAAAACCCAAGGCCTCACAAGCTGTTTACTGTAGTGGCTCTGGTAGACTAATCTGTGCCTCAGTCTTCAAACCTATCTTCAAAAATATCCAGGGTAAAATACACCTTTTAAAGCCACAGGATTGTCACACACCATTGATATGGTCAAAATGCACCAAATCTGTGACGATGTGATACATCACACCTATTCAAAAGTTGTCTAGCTTCTCTTGATACTTGTAAAGCATGTAGTATCAAGGGACAGAGGGCACACATCTTCAGGAAATCTCATTCCCAAAGCTGAGCCGGACTGCAGGATGAAACACAATGCCCATTAAAACAGAATAGCATCTGCAACAAGGTCGCAACATAGTGTTAATGTGGCACATGAATACAAAAACAACCAAGTGAAAAACATGTTGATGACAAAGCTTCCTATCTTGCTGATCTCATACATTGTGTTGATGTTATAAGATGATTCGAAGCTTTTCGAATTGTTCATGAGTATGTTCTGACATGGTTGGGTGACTCAAATGAAAGCTAAAATTGGCACAGTGCTAGTGCCATCGGATTGCCACTAGACATCTGAACCTCACGAAGTGTCGCTCTATGGTACAACCAGAGAAGCCCATCTCACAGTCTATAATGGATCACCAATACTGAAAGATGGCAGAATTGCTTTGCGGTCAAAATGTAAGCTCAACTTGGCATTCCAAAATTGTGCGCTTAGTAACTACCAACAGACCTGCATCGGTAAGTTAGAAGTATTATCAGATCTCAGTACAGTCACAACAGGCAAACCTCTTCCTGACATGTGGACTAAGTGTAGAGTGACCTATATCACATTCTCACCCCACTATCCACGCTGAAAAGGTCAAGACGTATGTATGGTATATACTATCAACTGAGCACTCATCAAGTTTCAAGCAATTAAGCAATATTTTCACATTGCATTGCAGTATTTTTATATGATACCAATAAGGAAGGAATGACCATTCCCAGCACAACAAAACGCAAGTGCAAATGACCTTGCCCAGCAACCGATTGTCTCAGTATTCCGTGACACAGGACATTGTTCCTCAAAGGCAGAAGCGAATGCAAAGTTGCACGACGAGTGAGCAGTGAGAGAAGTACAGCAACAATACACTGAGCAGAGGGAATGAGTGTTCAAAATAGCAATACTTGGATTCCAGAGAAGAAAATCTCAACCAGTCTCGACCATGCTACGTTTTGACTGGTCACAGTATGACATTGTAGAGCAACAGAAACCAGCTCCGCCCCATGTTCAACGCGTCAATCATACACAAACAAACAGCCTGATGATGTTGAGTGACAGCAATCTGCAGCAAGGCAGTCAAGTTGTCAAACAAGTGCAACAGAGAACAACTATATCGCCCCAGATGAGTCCATGATCAGCAGATCAGGAGGAGCTGTCAAACCTCTACAGAATTATCTTAGACGTCTGTCGGTTTTGACTTTGAATCTCTGTTTTAGCTGTGTGTATGACGTGTCTACATACAATCATGAATATCTCATTGAAATGAGGTTTTCTCTTTGAAAAAGGAGAGATGTTGTGTAATATAGCTCAGTCAATATACAAGAGTGCCTTTAAGAGATACGGTATGACAGTATGTTTTTAAGAGACATGGTCATGACACCTTCACAATCACAGCCTGTAAATGGATCGTATAAAGGTCTCATAATCCATCCTAAGCCTGGATCAATTAGGCAGCTTTTGGAAGCACGCTGCTCTGTGTTGTAACTTACTGTCTTCACACTAGCCCAGGCATTCATTCCTGAGAAGTGTATAGTTTGTATATAATGGTTAACAGTAATGTCTGCTGGATTCTTCAATATCCTGATATGCATGTTTAGAGTCATAGTCATAGAGTCATAGAGATGTACAGCACGGAAACAAACCCGTCCATGCCGACCAGTTATCCCAACCCAATCTAGTCCCATCTGCCAACACCTGGCCCATATCCCTCCAAACCCTTCCTATTCATATACCTATCCAGATATCTTTTAAATGTTGCAATTGTACCAGCCTCCACTACTTCCTCTGGCAGCTCATTCCATACACGTACCACTCTCTGATTGAAAAAGTTGCCTCTTAGGTCTCTTTTATATCTTCCCCCCCTCACCCTAAACCTATGCCCTCTAGTTCTGGACTCCCCCACCCGAGGGCAAAGACTTTGTCTATTTATCCTATCCATGTCCCTCATGATTTTATAAACTTCTATAAGGTCACCCCTCAGCCTCCGATGCTCCAGGGAAAACAGCCCCAGCCTGTTCAGCATCTCCCTTTAGCTCAAATCCTCCAACTCTGGCAACATGCTTGTAAATCTTTTCTGAACCCTTTCAAGTTTCACAACATCTTTCCGATAGGAAGGAGACCAGAATTGCATGCAATATTCCAACAATGGCCTAGTTTCTTATCTTATAGGAGATGATGTAAGCATTGTCGCTTCTGATAAAATATACTGCTGGAAGCAAAAAGACATCTTAAAATGCCCAATACCTCTGGGTCCAAAAGGCCACCTCTTCTGTCATTCAATCTCTCCTGTTTTCGACCCTATCACACCTTTATCCAACCCACACCTTGCTCAAAACCTCAAACCTTTCCTAATTCTGACTGTTTTTCTCCTTAGGGTTTTCCCCTACCCTAAGGAAAAGACTCCTGCTTTTCACCTCTATACCCCTTTTATTTAATAAAACTTGACAAGGTCACCTCTCAATCTCATTCACTCCAGAGAAAAATGTCCCAGCTTCTCCTTTATAATTCAACCTCCACTCCTGGCAACCCCCTGGTAAATCTCTTCTGAACCCTCTCCAGCTTATTGTTTATCCTTTCTATAACAGATGCTACTTGATCTGCTGTGCTTAGAATCATAGAGTCATACAGCATAGAAATAGACCCTTCAGTCCAACCAGTCCAAGCCGACCATAATCCCAAACTAAATTAATCCCACCTGCCCAACCTTGGCCGATAACCCTTCAAACATTTCTTATGCATGTATATATCCAAAATTCTTTTAAATGTTGTAACTGTACCTGCAACCATCACTTCCTCTTGTATTTCATTTGGCAAAACAAATCTTACCATTAAGTGTATAAGTCCTGCTAAGGTCTTAGGGAGTGTTGCTGAACAAAGAAACCTTGGAGTGTAGGTTCATAGCTCCTTGAAAGTGGAGTCGCAGATAGCTAGGATAGTGAAGAAGGTGTTTGGTATGCTTTCCTTCATTGTCAGAGTATTGAGCACAGGAGTTGGGAGGTCATGTTGCAGCTGTACAAGACATTGGTTAGGCCACCATTGGAATATTGTGTGCAATTCTGGTCTCCTTCCTATTGGAAAGATGTTTGAAACTTGAAAAGGTTCAGAAAAGATTTACAAGAATGTTGCGAGGGTTGGAGGATTTGAGCTATAGGGAGAGGCTTAACAGGCTGGGGCTGTTTTCCCTGGAGCGCTGGAGGCTGAGGGGTGATGTTATACAGGTTTACAAAATTGAGGGGCATGGATAGGTTTAAATAGGCAAAGTCTTTTCCATGGGGTCGGGGAGTCCAGAACTAGAGGGCATAGGTTTAGGGTGAGAGGGGAAAAATATGAGAGAGGTGTAAGGGGCAACCTTTTCACACAGAGTAGTACGTGTATGGAATGAGCTGCCAGAGGATGTGGTGGAGGCTGGTACAATTGCAACATTTAAGAGGCATTTGGATGGGTATATGAATAGGAAGGGTTTGGAGGGATATGGGCCGGGTGCTGGCAGGTGGGACTAGATTGGGTTGGGATATCTGGTCGGCATGGATCAGTTGGACCGAATAGTCTGTTTTCATGCTGTACATCTCCATGACGCTATGACATGAACTACTCCGTGGGGAAAAAAAATTGCTGATCATGTCTTCTAAAATCTTTTTCCTCTCACCTTAAAAATATGCCCCCTTATCTTGAATTCCTCCACCCTAAGGAAAAGACACCTGCTTTTCACCTCTATACCCCTGTTTATTTAATAAAACTTGACAAGGTCACCTCTCAATCTCATTCACTCCAGAGAAAAATGTCCCAGCTTCTCCTTTATAATTCAACCTCCACTCCTGGCAACACCCTGGTAAATCTCTTCTGAACCCTCTCCAGCTTATTGTTTATCCTTTCTATAACAGAGAGACCATAGTACTCCAGAAGAGGCCTCACCAATGTACTGTACAACTGCAATTTGACATCCCAATTCCTACTCTCAATGAAGTCAAGCGTGCCAAACACCACCTTCACCATCTTGCCTATCTTTGACTCCACTTTCAAGGAGCTATGAATCTGCACCCCGAGGTTGCTTTGTTAAGCAAAACTCCCTCGGGCCCTACCATGAACTGTGCAAATCCTGTCCTGGTTTTTCCCCTCCAGTTTTCTAACATTTGCCCACACGGCCGTGTCTTGTGGACTTTGCTCGGAGTAGTGTGGACATTTTCTCCCTTTCACACCCTAATTAACACCCATTTGACATCTCAATTGTTCCTTCACTACCATTACCAGCATCTGCCTTTGGCTAAGGGCACTCTCACCATCTGTTTCCCTCATTCTTACTCCCCCTCCAATTATAACATATAGACCAACGTCTCTCAGTACTCAAATAGAGTTAGATCAGACTCTGGACATAACTGCTTGTCTCTCCACACAAGTTTCCTGGTGCACTTATGTTTGTCCTGATTTTCCCATTTCCAGCAAGCGCAGTTGCTTGTCTTCTGAGAAAAGTGACCTGCATGACAGCATTTATTCGCAACACAATTAACCATCCTTTCAAGCAGTCATCATTGTGTAACATCAATCATATGTAATTCTTTATTGTTTCAGCTCTCTGTGCAGCGGCGGATTCCCAGGGTGCTGAAGGAACTGATTTCCAGCATTCCTACTCTTCGAGATCAGAAAATGCCGGGAAGGAAGACAAACCGAGCATGCAGGAGCACTTCAATCCTTCTCCTTCTGGTCCACCTTGGGACAGCGTTGGATGTACCCCTTGACTGTGAGTCAAAATCCAATCTGTCATTGATCATTCAGTGTCTTACAGACATTCTGTAATGGAACTCTGTTAGTGGATTGTAGTAATGGAACATCTTCAGGATAATACTGTCACATGTGATTGAAAGATGTCAGGTCAGGTTTTGGTGAACATGTTCTGGTGTCTGAACAATGTCAACATTTAATAATGTTGGAAGTCAGTCGCGATGACTAGCTGATTTATGTTATTCCATACCATTAGCTTCACAAAAACACAGCGATTTACGTGATGCCATTGCAATTGCACATTCCCATTGGGCTTACCACAACAAGTTAAGTTGCTAATTAAAGCAGTCACTACCCTTTTTAACAATGTTAATTTTTAATTACCGCTAATCAACCTCTCTTGGCCAGAAATAAAATGACCATAAGTATGGAGTTTCATTCCCACAGGATGCGCATTATTTAAAGAGCTATTAGAAAAGTCAACTTCCTTTGATGGGGTGCTGATATCTGGCAGCATGCAAGCAATGTACCTCTGTCTCGCTTGCTTGTGTCTAGATCATGCCTTTGCAAATGAAGTAACAATCTTTCGGGCAGGTAGAAGGAACAAGGATTGAACTGGTTTATGGTTGGATCCTTGTGTCACTTTGCTTCTCCCAATCAGGAATTGATGAAATAGCTCAGTAGCAAAAACAATAGCAAGGCACTTCTTTTCTCTATTTGAGTATATCGTCATTCACTTTGTGTTCATGCGCTGGTTACAATTAGTTGGCCTTGCTGCATAAGATATTCCCCTAAATCTGTCCTGCTGGCATCATGCTCCAATATGAATTAGTCATTGGCATCATAGTGCTGGTGGTGTTGTCACTCGTCATTTGATTCTGGTGCAAGCTGCTGCTTAACCTGTGCATCAGCAGTGCTGCACAGTCATCAGCTGGCATAGAGGTCCTCTTGAAACAAATGAAGCAAAAACTGTTCATGAATTCAACACATCATGCAGTTCCTTCACATCTGTTGATCACTGCATCTCTGCTATATCTTTCACCTTGGAGAACCACACAGAATTATTCTGGATTTCGCCAGTTTCCTCATTTCCCCTATCTCCCACCAAATTCAATCTTCCAACTTGCCACCACCCTCATGACCTGTCCTACCTGTCCATCTTCCTTCCCACCTATCTACTCCACCCTCCTCTCTGACCCATCACCATTACCTCCACCTCTACCTCACTCTCAGCTACCTTACCCACAGCCCCACCCCCTCAGCTCACAAGCTTCATTCCTGATGAAGGGTTTGTGCACGAAACGTCGATTCTCCTGCTCCTCGGATGCCTCCTGACCTGATGTGCTTTTCCAGCACCACACTCTGGACTATATCTTTCGCCTTGTCAGGATCCAGGCAGAGCTTTCATTGTCAGTACCTGACCCGTGGACTTGACTTCAGGCATCTTCAATTGCACCTTTCCCTGTCTTCAGCTTCAGGTTCATCTGGCAAGCTCTCTCTAGCAGTCACAGTCTGTGAGGGAATCTTCTGTTGTGACTCCACGTCATCGATGAGTGGGTTCTCCACAACAGCTTCTACTGCAGGGGAGAATCACTGACTATTTCATGCTGTCTGCACTGATTCTTTTCCCGAGGAAGTGCTACATGGCATGCAACCATCCCTTTCTCTCCCAAATGGTGTGCAGAATATGATTGGAAAACAACTGCTTTGCACCCAGCTTCACATATCAGGAAGGCGACAGCGAGGACTGCAGATGCTGGAGATCAGAGTCTAGATTAGAGTGGTGCTGGAAAAGCACAGCAGGTCAGGCAGCATCCGAGGAGCAGGAAAATCGACGTTTTGGGCAGGGAATGAGGCAGGGCTTTTGCCTGAAACATCGATTTTCCTGCTGCTCGACGTGTTGTGCTTTTCTAGCAACACTCTGATCTTGACATATCAGGAACCTGCCTTCACATCGAGCATCTTTTTGTCTTTGCAAGTTTTGGTAAAATTTCTGCGATGGTTGCTGTCGGGTGGTGAGAACTCTTACAAGTTTTATTGAGATCCTATAAATCCACGCTGCTTTCCAACATTTTTTTTCACTGATACTTTGCTGCTGAATCAGTCGGTAGGAGTTATCACTTTCCCGATCTCGATCTACTTTTCCAGCTCTTGTCTTTTTGGCGGGAGTTAAGGAAAGCTGGAATTCTTCTCAGAGTTGCTGAGTTGGCTTCTCACCCTCATCTATCTCCAGGTGCGATTCACAAGAAAGACATCCACTTCCTGTAAACACAGTTTTATCATCATCCAGGCTCTGTTTGGCAGCCAAAGGCTTCATCACCTACAATATGCAACAAATCTCCTCAGGCATGTTAATGGTTACCAGGCCAAACTTCAGCTGCAATGGTTGAGTCTGCTTTACATCAATTGGGATTTCAAGATTAGAGGCACATTTTTAAGGTGAGAGGGGAGAGATTTAAAAAAGACATGAGGGAGAATTTGTTTACACCGAGGGTGGTTCGCGTGTGGAATGAACTTCCTGAGGAAGTGGTGGACGTGGACGGAATTACAACATTTAAAAGACATTTGGATAAGTACATGAATGGGCAAGGTTTGTAGGGATATGGGCCAGAAGCAGGCAGGTAGGATTAGTTTAGTTTGGGATTACGTTTGGCGTGAACTGTTTGGACCAAAGAGTCTGTTTCCATGCTGTATGACTCCACGACTATGAGTCTAAGTGGTGTCCTCAGCAATGTTTATACACAATTGTGTGACCTTGATCTTTCCCCTGGCATTGCTGCAAATTTCTCTTCTTTTTTTGTCAATCTGTTGTTTTTATTCAGTTTGGAGTGTGTCTCAGAATAATGCAAAGAGCAAGCTTGTTCTTCCATTAACACTATAGATTATGATTGACTATCTCAGATCTTCCGCACATGTCGATAACTTTCTTGAGAGTACATTTCTTCCCCCTCAGCAGACGTGACCTCGTGGCAGGATGTGCTATACTAAGACAGACCTACTGCTGATGAGATCATTTTTTCATTGTCCAAACTCACCACATTCCGCTAAACGTGTCAGATTATACTGAGCATGCCAGACATACTGATATAGAGAGTTTATCAGGCATGCTGATGATTGCTGCCTTGAGCCTGATGTTGAACACAACATTAATATGGTCTCTCAAATGAGGTCTTTCAAGCCTACAAAATCTCCCACCTTCTGGCTTTTCTATTCCTCACTGAGATTTAGATTGCTTATAGCATTCTCTGCCTAACACTGATAGGCTTGCAACTCTTAGATGCTCAGATTTTATTTTAATTAATACTGTTGCTGTTTCATCGTTTGGCCACTGAGTGTGGGAGAAAATCCAATTCTGCCTCAGATTGCCTTTTGTTTCCACAGAAACGAAGAGTGGAAAAGTGCAGAGCCGCTTGTAATTCTAAGTTGCAAACTTCTTTTTAATCGATGTCCTTGAGGTATCTTCTCTCTCTCACTCAACTACTGAGAACCCAAGTTTTCAGTGGCACCAACCGCATCTGCAGCCGTCACATTCATCATGTTTCAAATGATGCATCCTTCATGGCTGCCACAGGACACATACAAAGGCTGAGTTAGAGCTCCAATGATGAACCAACCAATGCATAATGGGTACAATGCCTTTCTCAAAACAGATATCAAGATGCATTATTTATCCTTTGATAAGTCAAGATGTCAGAGATTAATTTACTGTTGCCACACTTTTAGCAGCTCACAATTGCACTCTTTGTATTTGAAAACTTGAGTGCATATTTTGAAAGCCTGTGCAGCCACAGAAGATGCCCTGTTCCCTCATATGTACACTGTTACTTTATGCTGAATTAGCTAATCTTAAAAGGCCTCTGACGAGGGAGAGGAAAATCTTCCAGTGTTTCCACCCCCTGATCACCATGCATTGGTCCTCGTTAGCCAGGTACACATCTCTTTAACACTGGCTTGATTTTTGACTGAGGCCAATCAAGAACAAACTCTGAATTTTTCAGAGCCAGGTCCGGAACACCGACTTGATTTCGGTTCTGACCCCATGTTCGTTTTTAAATTCGAATGGTCCAATTGCGCTGGAGGTGATCTTGACGCAGGAGGCAGGAGCTGTCTGCTGGATGCCAGCAACAAAGTGAAGCAGTAGCCATGTTGGAGACTTTGGAAGGCCAACAGTGTTTCTTTGGCTGAAGCAGGGGGGAGAAAAGACAGGCCAGTGCTCATGCATGGGTCTCCGATAAAGTCCCAGTAAATTCCCAAGATAAATGATCTCTCAGTGCCTTTTCTCCCCCTCCCTGCCAAACCCAATAGCTGTACTTAATATGCATAAGACAGCTTGGGCTCGGTAAAATAAACTTTATACATTCAGTTTTGCACTAGAAAGCAACCTTAATACGAAGCTTAAGAGGCTGTTAATTGGTGGAGACTGTAACCCTCCTCCTCCTGCTACAAAACGTACACTCTTCCCAGAGTTGTATAGATTCTGACATGGCCTCCTGATTGGCAGCTTGGGAATCACATCCGCACTGGACTCCCGACTCCACAGCCCATTGAAAATCCAGCCCTCCGACAAGGTTTTGATGGCTACAAAAGGAAAGGGAGAATTAGACAGTAGAGGGAGAATTGCTTTTCAAATGTCATAGGTTGATTTCTGCTGTTCAGAAAACGTCTCAAACACTTGTGCACCACAATTGAAATCTATTCTGAAAAATGTGTTGCTGGAAAAGCACAGCAGGTCAAGCAGCATCCAAGGAGCAGGAGAATCGGCGTTTCGGGTATAAGCCCCTTCTTCAGGAATGAGGAAAGTGTGCCAAGCAGGCTAAGATAAAAGGTAGGGAGGAGGGACTTGGGGGAGGGGCGTTGGGAATGCGAAAGGTGGAAGGAGGTTAAGGTGAGGGTGATAGGCCCAAGAGGAGGTGGGGGCGGAGAGGTCGGGAAGAAGATTTCTCCTAATTGAAATCTATTGCCCTTCATCAGCCTCAGGAAACCAGAGAAGGACTAAACGTTACCCATTTGAGTACTTCTCAATCACAATGTAACAGTGATTGATTGTTTTAGAAGAGTGCTTTTCTCTACAAAGTTTCTGCTCATCAGAGTGAAGGGTGTTCATGTTGGCGGATGAATTACTTTTTATTGCATTCACCCTTGTCGACATGATACGTAACATATGCAGTGGTTCCAATAATGATCGAATGCTTTGCTTGGAAATCACAGAGTCGTACAGTTTTCCATCATGGAAACAGACCCTTTGGTCCAACTCGTCCATGCCTTCCAGATATGCGGAACTTATCTAGTCCTATTTGCCAACATTTGGCTCATATCCCTCTAAACCCTTCCTATTTATATACCCATACAGTTGTCTTTTAAATGTTGTAATTGTACCCACCTCCACCACTTCCTCTAGCAGCTAGTTCCATAAACATACCACCTTCTGCATGAAAAATATGTCCCTTAGGTCCCTTTTAAATCTTTTCCCTCACCTTAAACCTATGCCGTCTAGTTTTGGACAACACTACCCTGGGGTAAAAAACCTTGTCCATTTACCCTATCCATGCCTCTCATGATTTTATAAACCTCTATAAGGTCAGCCCTCAGTCTCTAACGCTCCAGGGAAAACAGCCCCAGCCTATTCAGCTTCTCCCTATAACTCAAACGCTTCAATCCTGGCAACACCTGTAAATCTTTTCTCAATGCTTTCAAGTTTAACGACATCTTTCCACTAGCAGGGAGACCAGAATTGCATGCAGTATTCTAAAAGTGGCCTAATCAATGTGCTATACAGCAACAATATAACATCCTAACTCCTATACTCAATACTCTGACTAATGAAAGCAATTGAGCCAAATGCCTCCTTCACCACCCTGTCTACCTGAGACTCCACTTTCAAGGAACTACGCTTCTGCACCCCTAGGTGTCTCTGTTTGGCAACAGTCCCAGGGCCATACCATTAATGGAATAGAATAAAAATTTACTGTCACATATTCAACTTTTCACTGTATTTTTCACAGAGAAGTACAAATCTCCCCATCATGGCATCCTGCCCTGATTTGCCTGACCAAAATGCAACACCTTACATTTATCTAAATTAAATTCCACCTGTCCCTCCTCGTCCCATTGGCCCATCCGATCAAAGTCCCATTGCACTCAGAGATCATCTTCAGTTCCCACGACACCACCAATTTCAGAGTCACTTGCAAACTTACAAACCATACCTCCTATATTCATATCCAAATCATTGATACAATTGACAAAAAGCAGTAGAACATAGAACAGGCAGTAAGTGAGCAATAGCGGATGCAGTGATGCCATTGGAAGGTGAAGACGCTGAAGAGGGTAGTAGTGACGGATAGGAGAAAGGGAGGTCCATTGTAGACCAGAGTTGAATGAATAGGCAGTGCATATTGAACAAGTTTTCAGAGGCAAAGTGGGATGGACAAGGCTGCAGAAGGTCAAGGAGCCCAATGGAATGAGGCATTTCACAATTAAGGGTGCAGATGAAAATTGCCTCCTCCTCTCTGTTCCATCAGTGTCATAGAGTGTGGTGTTGGAAAAGCACAGCCGGTCAGGCAGCATCCGAGGAGCAGGAAAATTGACATTTCAGACATAAGCCCTTCATCAGGAATGGGGTCTTATGCCGGAAACATCGATTCTCCTGCTTCTCGGATGCTGCCTGACCTGCTGTGCCTTTCCAGCACCACACTCTCACTTCCTCCTGTTCCATCAGTGTGCCTCAGTGTTTAAACTGACATCCTTCATGTAATGGTGCCGGTGTCTGTCACTCTGTAGAATCATCCCATGATCTTCCTAAGATTATTGATACTGGACTGAAGCTCAAATTTGAATGTTTGCAGTTAAAATTATATATATTGCAAGACACTATCAGAACTAAGGTGAGCAATTGTTTAACAGCACTTATAAGAAGAATAGAAAATAGGATTTCATTGTGGAGATCTTTGAAGTGAAAAACAATCTAGTTTGGCTAATTTGCTTTACAATTTCTCCTCATTTACAAAAAGGGAATTTAATGCTGTGTTGTACTTCATTTAACATGAGAGCTATTCAGATCATTTCCTGAGGTATAGGAGTGTGATGCACGATTCTGTGATGGATGGTTTTAATTATTTACAAGCTAACTAAGTGAACAGCTTTCCTTTCATCTTAAATGCAATATGTCTGGCAATTAAAGCGGGGCTGTGTGTGTGTCTCAGAGCAGCTGTTCAGAAGCAGGAAGGGCTGGGTGCAGTCCTTGTAAAGATATGTGTGGCTTTTTTTTTAAACAGACATTATAGCAAGTGACAGAATGTCTGTAACTGTGTGGAATAATGCGCTTCAGGCTTGTTAGGAAACTGATTTTGCTTTATTCATCAAAGAGAGCTGTAATAAACCATAGTGCAGTGCCATCCCTCCATTGATGGGCAGTGTCACAACAGCTTTATTCAATATTTAACCCGTGCTGTTCTTGGACTGTCTGACGGCACAGAGCAAATGGAGCTCAGTGTGCCTATGAGTTGAGGCACAGAGATAACGTTACGTTGGTTGCTGTCCATGATTAGCTGGATGATGGAGAGGCAGACCCTGTTAACACACATTTAGTATAGAACAATGACATGCAAAATAACTGCAGAACAAAAACAAAAACATTTTCTGTTGTCATCCAATTCTTGTTTTTAAAAAAAAGCATAAGGTTTTTTTGTGGGATCAGTTAAGTTTCAAACTTGCCTTAACCAGAAAGTAATCTATTTCTCTTCAGTTTCTTCCATTGACGTGAGATTTGATTTCTAAAATACAAAAGAGATTTCTTTCAAAGTAACCGTTAGTCGACCAACCTACTTTTTGTTAATTAACCTTGAGTAGGAATCGAACTGTATCCAAAACAATTGGCATGTGTTATACAGTAAGTGTATGGTGGCAATTTTCTTCATACTTACATATTTACAAGCATTTGTGTTTTTTCTCCCCCCTTTTTCTATAAATCTGTTCTGTTTACCCTCTGATTTGCTGATTCTGGGGATTAAAGCAAAAATTCTGGATGAACGTAAGTTGGTGTTCTGCAAGATGTTTGGCGAAAGCCCCAAAGTGTGTTCCTTTTGGTTTGAAGTATTGTAGTTGTTTGCCGTTCTTAATGCCTGAGTCAGCCTTGCCCGAGGTCGTCACTGCATGTGCATTGCTCCTTGTTTTTTTTTGCTGTGACTGTGTGATAATAGTGTGTCGCAAACAATTCACTGCTTGTGTTGTTGAATCGTGTTGGGACATCCGCTGGGATCTGGTTCAACCAATGACTGCTTGCCTGGTCAAGCTAGAATCTAGCAAGGCGCTCCAGCAGTATTGGAGTCCAATGGAATTGTGGGGGGTTGCCATTCCCCTGTTACTGTTTCCCTGATGGTTGCTGCCTGCCCTGTTTTCTAAGCCATGGGCACCATTTTTGTTTTTGACCACCCACTGATGAAAAGAGATTTGGAATCAAAATCCATTTTAATCACACGGCTATTGTTTCTGAAGAATCATTGGAGGGGACTGGGGCTCTTCCTTCCCTCTGTCACTTTCCAGACCAGCCTGGGGGCTTGGTAACCCCTGTGAAATTGAGCAGACTTCTGAGGTATATGCAGGGAAGCAGAGAGACATGGGCTGAGCCTACGGAACAAGCTGGTGAGAAGCTGAACTTTTGCTCAGAGTCTCCTCAGCAGCACCGAACCTGCGTGAAGCTTGAAGGATTCTTATTGATGTGGCAAGCTGGCATGAACAATGTTTTGGAGTGTTGTTTTCAGAACTGCTGTAATGTCCCGTTAATGGTTGAATATTGTTTTAATTTGTGGTTTCTCAGTTCTTTATTTCTTTTCCCCATCCAGTGCCGCAACCCCCTACAATCACCCACCAGTCTCCAAAGGATTACATAATCGATCCAAGGGATAACATACTGATCCAGTGTGAGGCAAAAGGGAAGCCAGCTCCCAGGTTTGTATTGCTCATCAGGATCACCAGCTATCTCAAAGAGGAGCCACAGACGCAGAAATCAGAATGTGAGGGGTTATAGGAGCTGACAAACACAGAACGAGTGTCACGTTGTTTCTTGACGTCTCTCTCCTGTTCAGATTTCACCAATCCTCCCTCTCTCAGATTTGCTTGCTCCTTCTCTTACATCCATTTCTTTGAATGTTCCTCCTAAATTTGCCGTGGCCAATATTACCCCCACCCACCCCTGAATCAGACACAAATGAAGTGGTTAGTCTTCACCCCATTGCCCATTGGTGCGATTCTGCCTCGTGAAAAGTGGTTGGCATGTTCGGTCACATTGGTTTATTCTGAAGTGCGTTGCGTGTGAGGGGGGAAAGCAAAGAACTACGGATGCTGGAAATCAGAAAACATATCAGAAATAGCTGGAAAAATACAGCATCTGAGGAGAGAAAGTAGAGTTAATGTTTCTAGTCCAGTGACCCTCGCTGAAGGCACATTATGTATGAGGAGTTGTGAGATGTTCTGAACAATTTAGTAAGATCCGAGATAAATTATAGGCCTTGAGATTAAAGCACCATCCTCAACATTGTTTGTCCCTCTCTATTTTGAACTCATTGAAATCAACCCTCACCACATCATCAGTCATTGCAGCTTTTTGTTGCTTTGGACCTTCCAACTATGGAATGTTAATAAACTAGACCAAACCCCCTCAAGCCCAGACCCTAACATTTCCTTATTTAAAAGGCAAGTGCTAGGGGTTGCATTCTGGGTGCAACTTGTTTGGTCAAACACTTGGGTTTAAAGCAAAGCACACTTTATTCAAGCACTGTCATTAAAATGCAACAAGAGAAAGAAGAAATTGGAATAGCTTAACTCTATTGGAGAACTGAACAGAATGATAAACTATTTAACTATGAAACAGTGACTGTTCCAATATAGCAACATCCCAGAAATGCACCTCTGGACATGGCAAATTCAGTGAAATAGATGGTCTCACAGTCAATTCTTGCAGCAGAAAGAGAATCCCAGCTGTTAGTTGTAACACAGAGGAAAAACAGCTTCCACATCCATGTTCAAGACATCTGATACTGAAAAACTGAAATTTAAAATCCTGTTTCTGGGGTAGCTTGATTCCACCCATTCAGGCTGCTTCTGTTGTTCCAACTTTTTGAAAAAGCAAATCTAAAGGCCTCATAAGCTCTTTACTTTATTGGACTCAAATAGACAACTCATTGCCTCTATCTTAATACCTCTGTTCAAAAAAAAGAACAGTGCAAAGTGCACCTCTTAAGGCCATTCTACTGTCAGAGGAATGCCTTTCCCTCCATCACGTTTATACCAGCTCTTGATTATTTTGGAAAGTGTTTAAATTAACTTGGCAGGAACCAAGTAAGAATAGTACAGGTGACTATTCCAGTTTGCAAAATACAGCTGGCAAATAGCAAGTTAACAAGTGAAGTCAGAGTAAGGGAGAAAGAAATAATGTCTAAAACAAAGGTAGTGTGCATGAAATATAGTAAATAAGGTTGTGATGATGATAAAGACCTAGCTGAAGGAAGGGCAAAAATAAAATAACAATACCTATTGCTGGAGAAACTCAGCAGGTCTGACTCTATGTTCTGACGAGGGGTCACTGGGTCACTCAAATGTTAACTCTACTTCACTCTTCGCAGATGCTGTCATATCTGCTGAGTTTCTCTAGCAATTTCATTTATTGTTCAAGGGAGGGCAAGATTGCTTGTGAAATATTCTTGGGTAGAAGTTGTTTGAGAAAGAATAGGAAGGAAATCAGGAGGGGTAACAATATTGGTGAAGGAGGGCATGGCAGTGCGTGAAAATGAGGATGTCTCAGAGTCAATTTGATTAGAAGTAAGGAATAAAAAGAATACAGCGGTGTACAATGGTTCAGTGTAGTCTACAGCTCACCAACCAGTGGAAAAGATTTAGAGAAAAAATATCTGCAAGGAAATATTTGAGAAATGCCAACGTTATTAATTACTAATGACAGATGCCTGGAATACTGATAGTGTAAGGGCCAGTGAGGGGAAAATGATCCTAGATTGTAATCGGGACAGCTTCCTACAGTAGGATATGTCCAGTCCAACAATAAAGGACTTGGTCCTTGGAAATAAGGTGGACCAAGTATATCAAGTGCATTTAGGAGACAGTGATCACTCCATCATTAGGTTCAGGATGGTGACGGGGAATGATGTCCAACAATTCAGAGTAAGAAAAATCAGTTGGCAGAATGCTGACCTCAGTGAGGCAAGAACAGAGCTGAGCAGGTTCGATCAGAAGAGGTTGGCAGAAAGATGAGTCTGGGCTGCCTTTGAAGAGCATGTCGTTCGGGTACAGTCAAAGTATATTCCCTCAAATGGGAAAGGGAGGGCCAATAAATCCAGAGTTCCCTGGATGACAAAGGAGGTAATAATTAACATTGGATAGAAAAACTGTGCTCTTACAGGTGAAAAGCAGAAAATACATTGGAGAGCCAAAGACTACCATAAAGGGGAGGCAAAAAAGTAGATTAGAGAATCAATGATGAATTATAAACTGAGAGTGGCAGCTAACATAAAGGCGCATTGGTTAGACCACTCTTTGGAATATTGTGTGCAATTCTGGAATCCTTCCTATCAGAAAGATGTTGTGAAACTTGAAAGGGTTCAGAAAAGATTTACAAGGATTTTGCCAGGGTTGGAGGATTTGAGACTCTGAATAGGCTGGGGCTGTTTTCCCTGGAGTGTCAGAGGCTGAGGAGTGACCATATAGAGGTTTATAAAATCACAAGGGGCATGGAAAGGATATGCAGACAAGGTCTTTTCCCTGGGGTGGAGGAGTCCAGAACTAGAGGGCATAGACTTGGAGTGAGGGGGATAGATTTACAAGGGACTTAAAGGAAATCTTTTTCACGCGAAGCATTGTGGGTATAAGCAATGAGCTGCCAGAGGAAATGGTGGAGTTTGGTACAATTACAGCATTTAAAAAGCATTTGGTTGGGTATTTGAATAGGAAGGGTTTAGAGGGATGTGGGCCAAGTGCTGGCAAATGGGACTCAATTCGGTTAGGATATCTGGTCGGCATGGATGAGTTGGACCAAAGACTCTGTTTCCATTCTGTACACCTCTATGACTCTGTGAAGGCAATCTCAAAGTCTTCTCCAAGCAGGTAAATCATACAAGAGTGATTAAAGGAGGAGTAAGGCCAATGAGAGACACAAGTGGGATTTAAACATGGAGACGGGAGCATGGTTGAGGTGTTAAATGAATGCTTTATAAATGCGGGGGATCCTGCTCAGGTCATGGTGACAGAGTAGAAAATCCGATCACTAGAAGAGTTCACACTTAATAAAGAAGAAGTCTTAGACAGATTCTTGTGCTTAAAATTAACAAGAAACCAGGGCCAGGCGAGATGCATCGAAGGGGTTTGAAGGAAGTGAGGGTACAAATTGCAGGGGCACTGGCCACAATTTTTGTCTTCCCTGGACTTGGGCGAGGTATCAGAAGACTGGAGAATTGCAAGCTTTGTGGCTGTGTTCGAGAAACGTTGTGAGGATTAACCCAGATATTACAGACCAGTCAGTCTAACTTAAGTTGCCAGGATGCCTCTCAAAACAATTGTTCAGTATAGAATAAGTAGTCACATGGTTTAAAAAAAGGTTGGATTGATTATAAGGAGTTAGCATCGATTGTACAAGGGGAACTTGTGTTTAACTAACTTGCTGGAGGTTTTGAAGAGATGATGGACTCGATGAACATAATGCCATTGAAGTGATTTACCAGGATTTCCACAAAGTGTTGCCTCATCGAGCCCAGTATGAAAGTAGTTTCAAATTTGTTGAGGGAGAGAAGACAAATGAATGATCAATTCATATTTTTTAGATTGGACGAAATTATGCATTGGAGGTCCCCAGGGATTGGTATTGGGGGACACTTACTTTTCCTGATAGGTGCTAATGATCTGGCTGTTGGTGTGCGAGGTACAGTTTTGGAGAGGACAAGAAATTTGGAAGAATTGTAAACCGTGAAGAGGCAAGTGCAAAAGTCCAAAAAGGCATGGACCAGTTGGTTGAGTTGGCAGATACGTGGTAGATGAGTTTCAGTGTAAAGAGGTGTAAGCTGATACACTTTGGAAGGAAGAACATTGGAAAGTCAATAAGAATAGGGGCTAAAATTCCAAAGGGGGTGCAGGAGTAGGAGGACCTGGGTGCAGATGTGCACAGATCATTGAAGGTGGCAGGCCAGCTGTAAAGGGCAGGTAATAAAGCCTACAGTGTCCTTTTTTTAGATTAGATTACATTACAGTGTGGAAATAGGCCCTTCGGCCCAACAAGTCCACACCGACCCGCCGAAGCGCAACCCACCCATACTCCTACATTTACCTCTTACCTAACACTACGGGCAATTTAGCATGGCCAATTCACCTGACCTGCACATCTTTGGACTGTGGGAGGAAACCGGAGCACCCGGAGGAAACCCACGCAGAGAATGTGCAAACTCCACACAGTCAGTCGCCTGAGGCGGGAATTGAACCCAGGTCTCCGGCGCTGTGAGGCAGCAGTGCTAACCACTGTGCCACCGTGCCGCCCACCGTGTCTTTGGCTTTATTATGGGAGACGGAGCATAGGAGGACAAGGAGATAAGTTGAACTTGTACAAGACACTCAGAGTCATAGAGATGTTCAACATGGGAACGGGCCCTTTGGTCCATCTCCTAAATATCCTAAATTAATCTGGTTACATTTGCCAGCACTTGGCCCATATCCCTCTAAACCCTTCCTATTCAGATACCTGTCCAAATGTCTTTTAAGTGTTGTAATTATACCAGCCTCCACCACCTCCCCTGGCAGCACATTCCATACATCCACTTGTGTGAAGAAATTGCCCCTTAGGTCCCTTTTAAATATTTCCCCTCACCTTAAACGCATGTCCTCTAGTTTTATACTTCTCTAACCTGGGGAAAAGACCTTGTCCATTCACCTATCCATGCCCCTCATGATTTTATAAACTTCGAGAAGGTCACCTCTCAGCCTCAGCCCCAGCCTATTCAGCCCCTCCCTATAGCTCATACTCTCAAACCCTGGCATCATCCTTGCAAACCTGCCTGAAACCTTTCAGGTTTCACAATATCCTGTTGCAGGGAGAACAGAATTGAATGCAGTATTGCAAAAGGGGCCCCACCAATGTCCTGTACAGCCGTAACAAGATGTCTCAACTCAATGCACAGACCAATAAAAGCAGTGCTCGAACACAGCTGTTGTGTTCTTTTGTGGGTGCCATGTTATTGAAAAGATGGGAATGCATTGCTGGGAGTACAACAGCAATTTCCAAGAATGGCTCCAGGAACTTCAGAAATGAGGATAGATTGAAGCAGTTCAGGCTGTTCTCCTTGGAGAGGAGGAGGAGGGGGTTGAGAGAAAGTTTGATAGAGGTCTCAAACATCATGGGCAGGTTGGACAGAGGAGATGGTGAGAAGCCATTCATGCTCATTAAAGGAACGAGAACAAGAAGGCATAGATTTAAAGTGATGTGCAAAACCAGCAAGGGTGATAAGAGAAAAAGAAATGTTCTTCACACAGCGAGCAGCTTGGGTGCGAAATGCACAAGCTGGGAAAATGCTGAAGGCAGATTGGACTGAGGCAGGATCAATTCTTGAGGAGATTGAATGATACAAGTAGTGTGCAAGGCTATGGGAGGATAAGGTGGGAGATTGGCAATAGGTAATGGTGCTCATTTAAAGAGCCAGTGGAGGAACAAAGAGCCAGTAACCACCACCTACATTGTAACAATTTTAAGGTTTTCTGATTTCCCCCATTATGTTTTTCTTTACCATTGTGCTCTATGTTATCAGTCAGGGCTTGGTTTTTATTTTGTTTTAACATAAGTCGAGTTGACTGCTTTCAGGTCTCTTGCAGTACCCGTCATTGTGATGCGTATGTGACCTGGTTTTATTGTTCCGCAATTCCTGTCCTAGATTTGCAATTAGTGCAGTTATGACTGGATGTATTTTTCCCCCGAGGTAACCAATGAATGAATTCTGGTATTTTGTGACCTTGTTAAATATTGCATGTCGCCATTTCTTTGTATTGCAAGAGGTCAAAGTAGAAGGATCCTGGCCTTTTCCTTTCCCATTATTGTGTTTTCCAGTCTTTGGCATACAAATTGTGCCCAAGGTCGGTTCTGTTAGTTAGGATGTTATCTGAGTTTAAACTCATCATGAATTAGGCATTCATTCTGGGTACCTACCTTGTTGTCTGGCCTGTGCACAATGGGCTGAATGGCATCCATCTGCACCGTAATAATTCTGTGACACTGTTACTTAAGAATCAGGACCCAGATGTTCTTGAGGTTGGTCAAGGCAATAATTTAATGAAGACAATAGGACCACTTTCTCCTGTCTCAGACCAAAGACCACCCTGTCTCCCACAGTGACAGCTTGGCTTTGGTTCTGAAAGTTTGGAGTGGGGCATGACCCTACAGCCTTCTGATTCAAAGTGAATATGTTCAGTACTTCACCCGTTCTCTTATGTTCTAAGAAAAATGAGGGCAAAGAACTTTGCACTACATGGTGTAAATTATATATAAATTTCCTCCGGGAATCTTGCAAATTGAAGATCTGCTGTTGTTTTTAATTGCACGGCACCTTTCTGTAGGTTTTCCTGGACCCGCAATGGAACCCATTTTAACCTGGACAAAGACCCGCGAGTGACAATGAAGCCAAACTCAGGGACGCTGCTCATTAACATTGTGGGTGGCGGGAAAGCGGAAACTTACGAAGGAGAGTATCAATGTACAGCAAGAAACGATCGCGGCACAGCCCTGTCCAACAAGATTATCATCCGCCAGTCCAGTGAGTAAATGTGTTGTTTAATTATTACTGTGACTTTGATCCATGTATTTGATTACCTCTCAGAGACAGTAAGGAGCTGATATCCACACTAAAAATTGTTGTGCCGAACAGCAGTGATTATACACTGACCAGCAAAACTATCTGACTTTGCCATGTTCCATACCTTCTGTTAAGAAAGATGGCGTTTTGCTATATTGGCGTACACTGCATTCATCAAATATTCATGGGCAATCTAATGTTCATGCCTATGAGATGCAGTTGCTAGTAGATTAAAAACTCGGGCTTCTTTCTAGTATAAAACCTTCTTTTAATTGTTTTGATGTGATTGAGTCATTCAAAAACTTGAGGAGGTGTCCACCCTTTCAGATTCCCTTTGGCCCTGGAGCGTGCTCAGAGGAGGTTCATGAGGATTGTTCCAGGAATGAAAAGCTTAACATACGAGAAATGTTTGAGGACACTGGGTCTGTACCCCTTGGAGTTTAGAAGGATGGGGGGGGGAGGGAATCTAATTGAAGCATGCAGAATACTGAATGGCCTGGACAGAGTAAATGTCGGGAAGTTGTTTACATTGGTAGGAGAGACTAGACCCCGAGGGCACAGCCTTAGAGTAAAGGGAAGACCTTTTAGAACGTAGATAAGGAAAAACCTTTTCAGCCAGAGAGTGGCGAATCTGTGGCATTCACTGCCACACAAGGCTGTGGAGGTCAGGTCATTGAGTCTCTTTAAGACTGAGATAGATAGGTTGATTGTCAAGGGGATCAAGGGTTACTGGGAGAATGGGGTTGAGAAACTTTGGAGACTCAATGGGCTGAATGGCCTAATTTCTGCTCCTACGTCTTATGGAATAGTGAATCTTCCACCAGGCAACATGTCATTTTTATTGAGGAGACCTTTGCACCCAAAGGGAACATTAGGTGAAATAAAAAGGTCTGTGTGTGAGATGCATTAGATGAGATGCTGATCTTTTAGTTGCTGGCCTGATGCTGGGTATCTGCCTCAGGGTTGATTGGCACGAATGTGGATGTGTTGCACTCAGTTGACTGCGAAGAGATAATTACATTGTCAAACAACAAATGCAGCATGTTTTTAATGGTGGAGCTGAAGCTTTGTTTACCAGTTGTGTGCTTTCCTTCTAATGTTCGGTGTGTTAGAATCAAAGAACAGGATGCTAGGGTGTAAATTATGACTCTCCACCACTACTAGGCTGGCTTGTTGAAAGGTAAGTATAAATTGTGGATAAGGTGTCTTCACTATGTCCCCAATACTGTGCTTGTATCAAGTGAGAGTTCAGCCCACAGTGAAATATCAATAGCCCTGCCTGATGTGCAGACACATTGTGGCCGCTAAGTCTCAAAGAGTATTTTTGGTTGCAAGGCAGCTTAAGGAGGAGTGGATTTGGAGGCCGTGATCTTTGCCTGCAGTGATATACTTGCTTGCTGTTCACGAAGTTTGTGGAAAGTGATGGTTTGGGACTTGTCTCAGCCCTTGTTTTCAATGATGTGGAGATGCCAGTTGGACTGGGTTGGACAAGGTGAAAAATCATTCGATACCGGGTTATAGTCTGACAGGATTATTTGAAAACACTGACTTTCACGACGTTACTCCTTCATCCTGATGAAGGAGCAGTGCTTCAAAAGCTAGTGTTTGCAAATAAGCCTGTTGGACTATAGCCCGGTACTGTGTGATTTTTCACCTTGTTTTCAAATCCATTGTTGCATTGTAGTTTTTGGAAGCAGAGTGAAGTTGCCTATAAATCAGTGCATGTTGGGGAGATTGCGGGTTCAGTCTTACTCTGGACACTGGAACATAGTCAATCTGCACTGACCGAGCTGCGGGAGTGCTGCACTTGCTAGAGGTGCACACGTTAAACTGGGGGTTTGGGCCCACCCAAGTGAATCTAATGGATCTCTCCAGATTGTTTGAAAGGGAGTAATGGAAATATCCTAGAGTCCTCGTCAAGATTTATCCTTATGCCACACAAAACAGAATTATCTGGCCTTTTACTTTCTTTTTGCTTGTGTGATTTAGCTGGATGCATTTTTTTCACCTTATAATTATGGCTTCCACTGTCCCATTGGCAGAGATTCCAGACCATACAGACACCGTACTTTTATAGCAGTTAGATGGCATCAAGGTGAGTGATATTCAGGTATAAAGGTACCCGACCCACCTCAGCCACTCTATGTGTGGCATGGGGCTAGTAGAGTGTTTTCAGTCAGTCTATTGTGTATAAATAATTCTTTTATTCACCCGTGAGATTTAGGTGTCACTGGATGGATGATCATTCATTGTCCATTCTTAAATGCCAAGAGGGTAGTTAAGAGTTGACCACGTTGTTGTGGGGGCTGGAGTCATACGTCAGCCAGACCAGATAAGAATCCCTACAGTGTGAAAACAGGCCATTTGGCTCTTTTGGGTCCACACCAGCCCTCCAAAGAACAGCCTGCCCCCCTGTAACCCTGCATTTCCCATGGCTCTTCCACCTAACCTGCACATCTTTGGACTGTGGGAGGGAACTGGAGCACCCGGAGGAAACCCACGCAGACATGGGGAGAACATGCAAATTCCCCACAGACAGTCGCCCGAGGCTGGAATCGAACCTGGGTCCTTGGTGCTGTGAGGCAACAGTGCTAGCCACTGTGCCATCTGAATGGCAGACTTGCTTTTTTAATGGGCATTAGTGAACCGTATGGGTTTTTAACAACAATTGACAAAGGTTACATGGCTGCCGTTGGTCTAACATTTTAATTCAGATTTTCTTTTGAGTTCAAATCTCACCATCTGCCACAATGGTATTAGGTTCCAGGTTACTAGTTACTGTACAGCAACTAATTCATACATGAATTAGATGATTAGATTCCTTACAGTGTGGAAACAGGTCCTTCGGCCCAGCAAGTCCACACCGACCCTTCGAAGAGTAACCCACCCAGATCCATTCCTTAAGTTTACCCCGACTAATGCACCTAACAGTATGGGCAATTTAGCATGGCCAATTCACCTGACCAGCACATCTTTGGATTGTGGGAGGAAACCGGAGTACCCGGAGGAAACCCACACAGACATGGGAAGGATGTGCAAACTCCACACAGTCGCCCGAGGCTGGAATCGAAGTCGGGTCCCTGGCGCTGTGAGGCAGCAGTGCTAACCACTGAGCCACCGTGCTGTTCCCTAAAATATGTGTATAAGCCTATGATATCAGAGCCTTGTAAGTGTTGTAAATTAACTCCAAGACATCGGTCTCAACAAAAACTGTTGATCGATGGAACATAATATGGAGAAATGGAAGCTAATGTTTTCTTGGCAGCAAGAATAGAGGAGCTGAAGATTATTTAAGTAGGCCACTTTTGGAATACTGTGTTCAATTCTGGTCTCCTTCCTATCGGAAGAATGTTGTGAAACTTGAAGGGCTTCAGAAAAGATTTACAAAGATGTTGCCAGGGTTGGAGGATTTGAGCTACAGGGAGAGGCTGAACAGGCTGGGGCTGTTTTCCTGGAGCGTTGGAGTGACCTTATAGAGGTTTATAAAATCATGAGGGGCATGGATAGGATAAATAGACAAAGTCTTTTCCCTGGGGTCGGGGAGTCCAGAACTAGAGGGAATAGGTTTAGGGTGAGGGGAAAGATATAAGAGACCTAAGGGGCAATGTTTTCATGCAGAGGGTGGTGTGTGTATGGAATGAGCTGCCAGAGGATGTGGTGGAGGCTGGTACAATTGCAACATTTAAGAGGCATTTGGATGGTTATATGAATAGGAAGGGTTTGGAGGGATATGGGCTGGTTGCTGGCAAGTGGTACTAGATTGGGTTGGAATATCTGGTTGGCATGGATGAGCTGGACCGAAGGGTCTGTCTCCGTGTTGTACATCTGTGTGACTCTAGAGAATGGTTGAAGAAAACTGCCGAGCGCAGAGATTTGGGAATCCTCGTGCATGGATCACTGAAAGCTTGCATCCCAGTTCAATGGTAATGCAGAAGGTAAATGGAATATTGGCCTTTATTTCAAAGGGAATGGAATACAAAAGTAAGGAGGTTTTGCTTAAACTAAACAATGCATCAATGAGACCACAGTTTGAATACTATGAACAGTTTGGGGTCTGTTATCTAAGGGAAAATATGCTGGCATTAGTGGCAACCGAGAAAAGGTTTATGATGGCACAGCTGTACCTCACATAACAGATTTGGTGGGAGTAGGAGACAGTGAGGTCTGCAGATGCTGGAGATCAGAGTCGAGAGTGTGTTGCTGGAAAAGCACAGCAGGTCAGGCAGCATCCGAGGAGTAGGAGAATCGACGTTTCGGTGATTCCTGCTGCTCAGATATGGTGGGACTGTCTTATGAGTATATGTTGAATAGACTGGGCCTTGTTCTTGGAACATACAAGAACGAGGGGTGACCTTATTCAAAGATAAAAGATTTCTGATAGATACAGAGAGGTTGCTTCCTCTTGTGAGAGAGTCCAGGATCAGCGGGCATAGTCTCATTTAAGACAGAAGTGAGGAGGAATTTCTTGTGTCACAGGGTACTGGAACTGTGGAATTCTTTAACACTCAAGGGCATGACCTGATTGGACCAAAAGGTCTGTTTCTGTGCTGTATGACTTTGATTGTGTTGAGGTTGAGGTAGGTTTTTAATCAGTAAGGGAATGAAGGGTTTTGGGCAAAAGTCAGGAAAGTAGTGTTGAGGATTATCAGATCAGCCGGAATCTCTTTGAGTAGCGGAGCAGAACTGACCGGATTATGGACTTAGAAACCAATTCTCTGTGATATATGTTATGCTGACTAACAGATAAAAGCCACAAAGCATGTTAGCTTGCAGATGGAGGTAACAACTACGTAGAGGCACAACCCACCACCTTGTGCTGTAGTCTGTATGAGATTGCTGCTGTGATCTGACTTTGTGTGTCTATCCTGAGGTGACAGCTTCCATTGTTTAGACTGCTTGATGTGGTGCTTCCTGACTTGCTCAGTGAGGAAAGCTGTAGCCAGGTCTCTGAGAAACCCCATTGAGGAATCATGACTGAACAATCCTGGAACGTGGCTATACCCCATTTTCAGATAAACGGGGCAGCCTCGATGCATGACTGAAATAGCAAACAGTAAACTCCAATTAAATCACAGCACTAACAGCAAGAATGAATTTCTGTGTGAGATTTGGGAATGTTTCAAATGACCCATTCGGTGAGCCAGCACTGAGAGAGAACAATTCAAGAAAAACTCCACTGATTCGAGAACCTTATTAATAAAGATAGGAATTTATTTAACATAGCTCTGTAATGAACCATTGTTCTTATTCTGAGACTGACACTCTGTCTGACCTGTCAGTTGGCATGACACTACTTTAGAGGAGGGTAGGGGAGTTTTCCCTTACCGATATTTATACCCAATCAGCATCACCAAAGCAACTTATCTGGTCGTTTTCACATTGCTGTTTGTGGAATCTTGCTGTGCATAAATTGGCTACGTTCAGTGGCACCCGCATTTCTTATGTCAAGCACTTTATTCTTGAGATTGTAAAGTGCGACCACATAAATACAAATCTTTTTTCGCTTTAACCTTATTTGTTAATTTGTTCCATGTAATATCGAATTTGATTTTGTTAATTATCTCATTTCTTTCTTTTCTGACCAAAGACCTGTTTTTAGTCATCAAATTCATCCTCCTGGAAGGTAACTGTGTGGCTGATAGTTGGCTTCAACCTTGCATGAATTAATTCCTATGTTTTCTTCCTGATACCTGTATCCTTTGACGTCCACATTTCCAACGGCACCATCTACTACAGCTCTGGGGGCACTGGGACGGATGGTCACCAGCAGAGCTCAATGGGTAACAAGAAAATGTGCCATTTGAAGAACCCGTTTAGTATTGCTCTCCCCGTGACACACACAGTGCCTCCCGCTGGTGTGTCCTGAGTGAGTCTGGTCCTCAATGTGTTGGAATGAATAACTTGAATCTCTGTTTCCATTGCATGGGGACCAAAAGAATTCTGAATGAGTCGGGAAGGGTGGGAACAGTAGCAAATTCCCCTGTTACAAGCAGAAACACCGTTCACTTCTCAGGACTTTGTAGATTCCGGATTGCTGTACTAACCTATCATTGACCTGCACTGGTTTTCCTTGAGCAGCCTTACCACTGTCTGTCGCAAGTAATCTGACTTCCCTTGGAAATCTAATGCCTGCCCTGTTAATGTTGTGGTTGGATAAGTCTACGTGGAGATGCCGGAGGTGCCAGTAAACGAATAGTGTGTTTGTTACCCTCCGCTATTGTAACAGAGGTTTCTGAATGCAAACAGGGTAACTGCTCTGCTATAGTGCACAGAGGGATATAGTAGGGTGATGTTGAGTGTTTGTTTGCTGAATCTTCCCAAAGTTAATTCCAGACGATCATGTTACCTCCCATTGTTGCCGCCTGTACCATTTTGTTAAAACTGGTGTCTGCTGCTCCCATTTCCAGGGTCCCCCATGTGGGCTAAAGAGAAGATTGACATGATTGAAGTCCGTGAGGGGGCTTCGCTTGTCCTCCCCTGCAACCCACCATCTGGCCTTCCACCTCCAATCATCTTCTGGATGGATAACTGTAAGTACAGAGCGGATCTCTCAGGTTTGTATGTACAGTACCGAATCGTCTGGCCATTGGGAGCTGACTGGAGCGATGGGCCAACTCTTGAGTGCTGCCCAGCCTCAAGTGGCACAAAGCAGACGAGTGTGAGTGGGATTGGGATCCAGTCATGCTGAGACTTTCTGCAGAATGTCCTAATTTAGCAGGTTGTCCTACTGATAGACCCTTGTGCCCAGGGACAGCAGGCTCTGCCAGGATTGCAGATACAGACATGTCGGAGCTGACTCTCCGAAACGGTTGTTCTCTGATCCAATCAGAAGGAGCAGTGTAAAAGCCACTTATCTCCTCAAATCGCTTGCGTGACTCTTTGCAATCACATGGGGAAACACAGCGACCACTGACTTCAGTCAGGTCAAGTGGCTGATGCGAAGTACTGTTGACTTGCTAATTGATCATGATCTTGAATGTCAGTCCACAAAAGGATTGAATATAATTTCAGCGAAGATTTCCAAGAGGCCTCTCTTTAAACATCACGTTGACTTTTAACTCTCTCTTAATGCTGAGAGCTCATGTTGAAGCAGCTTTTTTGATGTCGGGTGGAGTGTGGAGATTTTAAGGTCAAGTGGGGGTTGCGATGCTGGTGCTGAGGGGTCATGGGAGGTGAAAGGTGAGAATAAATTTGGCATAGCTTACCTTCCACATGGAAGGACAAGAGAAATAATGTGGGACGTTTGAGCAGTGAGCCGGAATGTTAGCACAGTGCCTAACCTCAGGAGAGACTGATTCTCAGACAGTGAGAGGAAATCTCTTAGGAGAGAATCTTGTTGAAGAGCTTGTAGATCTGGATTCTATGCCCTCCCCATGCCCTGTGGCTATTCATCTCTCTCTCTGAAGGCATGGGTGCCATTGAGTGCAGCTCAACCACCCAATATCCACCTCCAGGGTACCTCAAAGTAAAGGGCTAACTGCATCAGAGGGAAGTGATAGAGAGTGACCATGTTCTGCCATTTTGGTAGCTGTAAGACGACGAAACTTAAGTGATGGATCAAGTCAGACCTGAGGGGTGATGTAATCATAGAGTCATTGAGATGTACAGCACGGAAACAGATCCTTCGGTCCAACTCGTCCATGCCAACCAAATTCCCAACCTAATCTTTTCTAAAAGGTTAATGTCTTGACCTGAAAACAAGAGTTGGCATTGTGTTCCTTATGGTTCTCTCGAGCAAACTTGTGGCAGGGGTTTTGACTTCTGTCAAGTTAGTGTTTACCACACCTAAAGAAAAAGATTATGTTTGAGCTGATAACAGTCCACACCCGCAATATTTACCGACCTCTCTCCTGGACCCAACCATAGCACCGTGGTCAGGACTCATACAGTCATACACCGAACCATTGCACATTTGCTGTTTCTCATCGGTGGAGATGCTCCATGCCCAAAATTGGAAACCAACCAAACTGTATGACCCCAGCTGTCAGCATTGAGAAAGGAAGGAAAAATGGTGTGGCAATGGCACCGTGGAAATCTGCAGGGAGGTCAGCAATTCTGGCAAGAATTCCCATTGGATTCTGTCCGCCTTGCTGTGGTCAACAGGTTCTGACTCAATCCTCGCACGTGGGAATTTCAAAAATTTGTTCTCAAGACTTGGGCATTACTGGCAAGACCAGCATTTGTTGGCCATATCTAAGTGACCTAGAGAAGGTGTCTATGAACTGCTACAGCCCATTGGGATTTGGTTGCAGCTTACTAGGCCATTTCCAGAAGGAGTCAAGAGTTATGGAGATCAAATCCCAGGTGAGGATTGCAGATTTGGTTCAGGTTTGTTTGATGAATAGCAGTTTTATGGTCACAAGACTGGCTTTGATAAAGAGAATTAGTGCCCTTTCTTTAGCAGTGTCAAGGAGGAGGGGAAGATAGGGTTTGAACTGAAGTCAGTGGAGCATGGCCGGAGCTCTGGCTTACTGCTCCAATAACTCTATCACTGAAGCCACCTATTAGGATGGTGCTGAGCTGGTTTCCCACTGCTCTCCTTGTGTTTTGCTTCTTGGGAGTACCCTCTCTTAGGCTGCTGGAAGCAAAGCTAAAGAGTGCCCCCCCAGAATGTTACAGATGGAAGGTCTCCCCTGCCCACCCCTTGCTGATATCCCCATCCTCTCACACTGCTGCTGTCAGCTGTGGCTCAGTGGGCAGCATTCCTAGTCGCTGAGTACAGAGGTTTTGGGTTCAGACCCCACTCCAGAACTTAAGCACGCTCCCAGTGCAGTACTGAGGGAATGCTGCACTATCTAAGTTGCTGTGTATTAGATAAGACATTAAACTGATGTCCTGCCGTGGCGGGTGTGAAAAGACTGTTTTGAAGAAAAGAGAGAGCTCTGACATCCTGGCCCATTATTGATGCCTTTAATTAAATCACCGAGTAGCAGATTCTCTGGTGTTATCTCCTTGTTGCTTGCTGAGCAGAAAATGGCAACTGTCTTTCCTGCTTACAAAATGGCCACTCTTCATAGGGAGTGCACTTTGGAAAGTCCTGTGGTCATGTAAGGTACCTTAGCAATGTAAGTCTTTCCTCGCCCTGGTGCTGTTAGGAGCTTGACACAGCCCTTCAATACTATCCCTATATTCGTGGCCATTCCTTCCAGAAGCCAGACCCTGCAGTTGTTGGATTCTAGATCAGAGTGGTGCTGGAAAAGCACAGCAGCTTAGGCAGTGTACGAGGAGCAGGAAAATCAACGTCTTGGGCTCCGAAATGTTGATTTTCCTGCTTCTCACATGCTGCCTGACCTGCTGTGCTTTTCCAGCACCACTCTGATCTAAACTCTGGTTTCCAGCATCTGCAGTCCTCACTTTTGCCTAGTTGTTGGATTCTAGCCTGGAGTGAGATTTCAACCATTTACCTTCTGATTCCTGTGGTGCAGAGGGAACATTTATCATTAAGCCAAAGGCTCTCTTTGCTTCAGATGATTGATTTTCTAGACAGATACCTGCCTGTGTTTTCAGCCATCATTCCAGCTTTGATCGAGAGCAGGGACGGGGTGATACTGTGACAGCCCACATTTTCTGCGTGAGAGGGAATCACAGCCACTCAGAGCGGCAGAACCTGTTGAGGCAATGAATATATGAATTTATGGATAACTGAAGGACAGCCTGGGATTCTACCCTGGGACGGCACGGTAGCTCAGTGGTTAGCACTGCTGCCTCACAGCACCAGGGACCTGCATTCGATTCCAGCCTCAGGCCACTGTCTGTGTAGAGTTTGCACGTTCTCCCTGTATCTATGTGGGTTTGCTCTGGTTTCATCCCACAGTCCAAGGAGGTGCAGGTTAAGTGTATTGGCCATGCTAAATTGCCCATAGTGTTCAGGGGTGTGTAGGTTGGGTGCATTAGTCAGGGGTAAATATAGGGTAGGGTAAATGGATCTAGGTGGGTTACTCTTTGGAGGGTCGATGTGGACTTGTTGGGCCGACGGGCCTGTTTCCACACTGTACGGATCCTATTCTGTTTTTCCAGGTGTGCTGTGAAGTGATTCATAATGTAACAGTCCAGACGGTGGGATATGGAAGTGGAAATGTGCCAGCATGCTCACTTTCCATATGGTTAAATTTTTACCCTTGGTGTGCTTTTCTTTCTTTCACTCTTTCTCTCTCTCTCTCTCTCTCTGTCTGTAGTGATGCAAAGGTTTGCACAAAACGAACGGGTGTCACAGGGTCTGAACGGAGATCTGTATTTTTCAAACGTGCTGCCGGAGGACACCCGGGGGGACTACATCTGCTACGCCAGGTTCAACCACACTCAGACCATTCAGCAGAAGCAGCCAATCTCTGTCAAGGTGTTGACGCGTAAGTACTGCCTGGTCTCTTTAACCACTCTGGGGGGCGACTGTGCATTACCCTTAACACCACGTACGTAGATGGTCCATCAAGACACACTTCCTGAGGGCTCCATGCTTTGCCCCAAGGCCTCTGTGAGCAGGTGGATGCTCCCTGTGGTGGTGTGTTTGACCTCCTCGGCAATGAAGGATTCCTGCTCCTGCCATTAAGTGCACACTCCCAGAGGTTTTTGTAGAAAGAGTGAGGAAGGAAAGGGGAAATCTTTGCTGAAATCTTCCTGACCCACCAGTGTTCTGGCACTCCCCATCTCAGCTCATATGTGCGTGAATTGGTCAATCAGGTGAAGAGAGCTGCGGAATTTTACTCCATCATTTGGTATGCATTCCTTTATTGGTCAGAGCATTGAGTACAGGAGTTAGGAGGTCATGTTGCGGCTGTACAGGACATTGGTTAGGCCACTGTTGGAATATTGCATACAATTCTGGTCTCCTTCGTATCAGAAAGATGTTGTGAAACTTGAAAGTGTTCAGATAAGATTTACAAGGATGTTGCCAGGGTTGGAGGATTTGAGCTATAGGGAGAGGTTGAATAGGCTGGGACTGTTTTCCCTGGAGTGTCGGAGGCTGAGGGGTGACCTTGTAGAGGTTTATAGAATCATGAGGGGCATGGATAGGATAAACAGACAAAGTCTTTTCCCTGGGGAGGGGAATCCAGAACGAGAGGGCATAGGTTTAGGGTGAGAGGGGAAAGATATAAAAGAGACCTAAGGGGCAACGTTTTCACGCAGAGGGTGGTACATGTATGGAATGAGCTGCCAGAGGAAGTGGTGGAGACTGGTACAATTGCAACAGTTAAGAGGCATCTGGATGGTATATGAGTAGGAAGGGTTTGGAGGGATATGGTCTGGGTGCTGGCAGGTGGGACTAGATTGGGCTGGGATACCTGGTTGGCATGGATGAGTTGGACCGAATGGTCTGTTTCCGTACATCTCTATGACTCTATAAGTCAAAATGAGTACCTTTTAGGAATCCATTGGGTATTGTGACACACATGGGGGGGAGGTGGGGGTGGGGGGAGTTGTTTTGATGAAACCTGGGATTGAGACTGGGCTGATCGATCTCAGAAGGCAACACTGCTCAAGGTTTGAAACAGTGTCAGCCAACAGAAGATCCAGTCAGGATATCCCAGCTAATTTGCAGTCTGTGTTTGTGACTCGCAGCTTTACCGGATGGCCCTGGCAAGATCCTAGATCCTGTATGCCATTTCCCAACTCCGGATCTAGTGGGAACAGGTATTGGGAGTAAGTGCCATGGTCTGGAGCTCTCCCTGAGCTATGGTTAGTGTGCTGTAGCACGGGGGCAAATGGATTGGTGCCAGGTCTCATTGCAGATCCTGCACTCCTATTCATGCCTCGTGTACGGTGATTCTTGCTTAGGATGCCCGCACGTGTGGGATTAACATGCCAATCGGCACTCACTAGCTTCTCCTGTCATCAGAGGATGCCTAGTGAATGTGAACAAGAGCAAGTGTGACAGCAATTCCAGAGCGTGGCCCCTGCACACTCCTCCCATGTACATTGCAGATCCCACACTTTAATGCAGCCAGAGAGACGCTCCAAGTGACCCCATCACTGTCAGTTTGTTTTATTGAAACAAATGCTGCCTCCTAAGTATCATTGATGTGAAATAATGGAATTCAGTATTATGGGAATATTGAATGTGCTGCTACAAGACACCACACAATCCTTCTGTGCAATTGTGTATTGGTGTATTTGTCCCAGAGTTGTATTGGACATCATGAGAAGCAAAAGTGAAAGAAATTGAAAGAGTGCAGGAATGCATTAGGAGGAGTGCTCCGTGCCCTGTATGGTGGAAAAGGAGCCGGCTAAATGAAGGAGAAATAACGTGACTGAGGAATCACTGGGATATTGTGGATAGTGCAGTCCCTTCGGAATGCTTAATGTTTGGTGGGGGGTGTGTTGGAGGGGGAGCAGGGAAAGACGTGTTTGTTCGTGACGTCATCCTTGAGATGGAAGAAATGGCAGAATCTGTTAAATACAGAGGCTTCAGGAGAGGAAGCCCTGCCATGTTAGGAGAGGAAGGGAAAATGGCAAGAACTTTAGTATGTGTGAAATGGAGAGGCCCTGATAACAAGAGTGCATAGGAATCCTGAGGAAGGAAGAAGAGTTAGGAGAAGATCTGGTGTGGAAGGTAGTGTTGCTGATGTAACGTGACTGAAATGGAGCAAGTGGGAGGGTGGAATTGAGTTCGTCCAGGGAAAGGGGTGTGAGGAACACTCTCAGTTCTCAGTTATACTTGTCTGGCTCTCCAGCACCATGCTTATACTGTTCTGTCTATTTCAGTGGATGCCATCAATGAGACTTATGCAGGTTATTCGAATGGCACTGAACTGTATGGTGGTGAGTTATTGTGTGCCCCTGAGTGTGTATGTTTTAACACCCGTTAGACTTAACCATCTGGCTGTAGCTATTTACAGCTGCCGATCATAATCAATCCATCACTAAAATAAGTCTCGCGACCTCTTATAACACGTCCAGCGTCTAACTAACTTGATGACAATCCGCATAATAAAATTGATTCTGGGTGGGCTAACACAATAGGATCTGTCCACTGTCAATGTCGTGTCAGTACGTACACTAACGGAGCCTCTCTCACCTTCACGCGGCTTGCCTGGCTGGTGCTTGTGGTGACTGGGGAGGGTTGATGTTTCTCCTGAGTATCTCACTGTCAGACAGAGGTCCAGATGATAAACGCCGTTAGGGAGGAGACCCTCCCCCAACTCCTGATCCCTGAACAGCACTCATTCACAAGGTTGAGAATAAAGTTCTGTGGCGACAGTCTCTGCAGCCAAGTTATCTGTCGACGTTAATATTGACAATGGCCACCTTGACATGATAGCTGTGAGACTGTAGATGATTGTTCCAGTGCAGCAAATGTGTAATCATTAGTAACTATACAATCCCTATGGTGTGGAAGCAGGCTCATCATGTCCACAGGAGAAAGTGAGGACTGCACATGCTGGAGATCAGAGCTGAAAATGTGTTACTGGAAAAGCACAGCAGGTCAGGCAGCATCCAAGGAGCAGGAGAATTGACGTTTCGGGAATGCGCTTTTCCAGCAACACATTTTCAGCTCATCATGTCCACACCTAGACTCCCCTCCCCTCCCTCCCCTCCCCTCCCCTCCCCTCCCTCCCCTCCCCTCCCCTCCCCTCCCCTCCCTCCCCTCCCTCCCCTCCCTCCCCTCCCTTCCCTCCCCTCCCTCCCCTCCCTCCCCTCCTCCCCTCCACCACCACCCCTCCCTCCCTGTAACCCTGCATTTTCCATGGTTACATATTCTGGACACTATGGACAACTTAACATGGCCAATCCACCTAACCTGAACATCTTTGGATTGTGGGAAGAAACCAGAGCACCCGGAGGAAACCCACGCAGACACTGAGAGAACGTACAAACTCCACACAGACAGCCGCCCAAGGCTGGAATCGAACTGGGGTCCCTAATGCTGTGAGGCAGAGGTGCTAGTCACTGAGCCACCGTGCCATCCCATTTAAAGTTGCACTCGAGTCATTTAGGATTTGAACTGACAATCTTGTGATCTATCATCAGATGTGTTGGCCATTGTACCACTGGCCCTGTGCGAGGTGGTTGAGGGACAGTGTGTGGATGGGAGGGGGGCAAACAGCAAACCATTACCAGCTTCTCATGATCTTTAACGATAAAAATATATAACTTTGGTCCTTGGGCGACATCTTTGGTCATGTCTAAGTGGTGAGTACATTTCAAATACATGGATAGGAAAGGTATAGAAGGATTTTGGCCAAGTGCAGGGAATTGGGGTTAGCGTGGATGGACATTTTGGTTGGCATGCACCAGGTTGGGCCAAAGGGCCTGTCTCTATGCTGTAGGGTTCCATGGTGATATTCACTTTGAGATTGGAACCGTCATTTCTTGGCAGGCCTCTTCAGCTTCCCATGAATATCCTCGAGGAACCTAGTTTGAAATAATTATGCACAGCCCCATTTGATGTTGGCACTGAGCACATAAGCCAGGGTGACCTGTTGTGTTTTCCTAAGCTGGTGAGGTGGCTCCCTCCAGTCCTGTGCACCCCGGGGTAGATGGGAAATGGGGTTAGTGGTTGTCAAGCATGAACCACAGTAACTGTACTGTGCTGGACCTACCTCCAATACGTCCTTGGGGGACTGAGTGAGTTCACCCACTCCTGGTTCTGTTTCAAAGGCTGCATGTGTGGACAAGAAAACCATTTTGTCCTCATTTTATACATACCTACAATGTCAGAAGGAGCCGTCCCTGTATGCCTTGGCTGACTTATTTGAAAATGCTAATTATTTAAGTTTTGAAGAGTTGTTTGACACTAAACGCATGTTGGAAATGATGGGAAACGCAACAGGTCAGACTGCTATCTATGGAGGCAGACGTACTGTTTAAAGGCGTCGAACCTCACATCGTTACAATGATACTGGGTTTTTGTTTCACTCACTCATGGGATATGGGCATCACCAGCTGGAGCAGCATTTATTGCACATTCTTAATTTCCCTGAGGACAGTTAAAAACAACTTCCATTAATGCGTGAGGAGAAAGTGAAGACTGCAGATGCTGGAGATCAGAGTCGAGAGTGTGGTGCTGGAAAAGCGCAGCAGGTTAGGCAGCATCTGAGGAGCAGGAGAATTGATGTTTTGGGCAAAAGCCCTTCCTGATGAAGGGCTTATGCCCGAAACATTGATTCTCCTGCTCCTCAGATATTGCCTGACCTGCTGTGCTTTTCCAGCACCACACTCTCGACTCACGTTACTGTGTGTCTGGAGTCCCATGGAGGCCAGACCAGGTAAGGATGGCAGATTTGCCTTACCTAAAGGACATTAGTGAACCAGATGGTTTTTCCTGACATTGGCAGTTTGAACCCCAGTCCCCAGATCATTACCTGAGCCTCGTGGATCAAGAATCAACTACCCTGTGAAACACCTATCTTGTGCTGAGAGTGATGTTGGTGCAGGTTTATGCAACCCCAACCTCACTATCAAACCAGCAGACAAGGGAGGCGCGGTAGTAGTTTGGCGCACCGACCTCTACACCGCTGAGGCCAAACGCCAGCTCGCAGATACCTCCTCCTACTGCCCCCTGGACCATGACCCCACCCCCCACCACCAAACCATCATCTCCCAGACCATCCATAACCTCATCACCTCGGGGGATCTCCCATCCACCGCCTCCAACCTCATAGTCCCCCAACCCCGCACCTCCCGCTTCTACCTCCTGCCCAAAATCCACAAACCTGACTGCCCCGGCCGACCCATTGTCTCCGCCTGCTCCTGCCCCACCGAACTCATCTCCGCATACCTTGACACCGTCCTGTCCCCCTTAGTCCAAGAACTCCCCACCTACGTTCGGGACACCACCCATGCCCTCCACCTGCTTCATGATTTTCGCTTCCCCGGTCCCCAACGCCTTATTTTCACCATGGACATCCAGTCCCTGTACACCTCCATCCCCCATCACGAAGGACTCAAAGCACTCCGCTTCTTTCTTTCCCGCCGTACCGACCAGTACCCTTGCACAGACACCCTCCTTCGACTGACTGAACTGGTCCTCACCCTGAACAACTTCTCTTTCCAATCCTCCCACTTCCTCCACACGAAAGGAGTAGCCATGGGCACCCGCATGGGCCCCAGCTATGCCTGCCTCTTCGTAGGATATGTGGAACAATCCATCTTCCGCAACTACACTGGCCCCACCCCCCACCTTTTCCTCCGCTACATCGATGACTGTATCAGCGCCGCCTCGTGCTCCCACGAGGAGGTTGAACAGTTCATCCACTTCACCAACACCTTCCACCCCGACCTCAAATTCACCTGGACAGTCTCAGATTCCTCCCTCCCCTTCCTCGACCTTTCTATTTCTATCTCAGGCGACCGAATCAACACGGACATCTACTACAAACCAACCGACTCCCACAGCTACCTGGACTACACCTCCTCCCATCCTGCCCCCTGTAAAAACGCCATCCCATTCTCCCAATTCCTTCGACTCCGCCGCATCTGCTCCCAGGAGGACCAGTTCCAAAAACGCACATCCCAGATGGCCTCCTTCTTCAAGGATCGCAATTTCCCCCCCGACGTGGTCGACGATGCCCTCCACCGCATCTCTTCCACTTCCCGATCCTCCGCCCTTGAACCCCGCCCCTCCAACCGCCACCAGGACAGAACCCCACTGGTCCTCACCTACCACCCCACTAACCTCCATGTACAGCGCTTCATCCGCCGCCATTTCCGCCACCTCCAAACGGACCCCACCACCAAGGATATATTTCCCTCCCCTCCCCTATCAGCATTCCGTAAAGACCACTCCCTCCGTGACTCCCTCGTCAGATCCACACCCCCCCACCAACCCAACCTCCACTCCCGGCACCTTCCCCTGCAACCGCAGGAGGTGCAAGACTTGCGCCCACACCTCCCCCCTCACCTCCCTCCAAGGCCCCAAAGGAAACTTCCATATCCGCCACAGATTCACCTGTACCTCCACACATATCATCTATTGCATCCTTTGCACCCGATGTGGCCTCCTCTATATTGGGGAGACAGGCCGCCTACTTGCAGAGCGTTTCAGGGAACACCTCTGGGACACCCGGACCAACCAACCCAACCACCCTGTAGCTCAACATTTCAATTCCCCCTCCCACTCCACCAAGGATATGCAGGTCTTTGGACTCCTCCATCGTCAGACCACAGCGAAACGACGGTTGGAGGAAGAACGCCTCATCTTCCGGCTAGGAACCCTCCAACCACAAGGGATGAACTCGGATTTCACCAGTTTCCTCATTTCCCCTCCCCCCAGCCTGTCTCAGTCAAATCCATCAAATTCAGCACCGCCTTCCTAACCTGCAATCTTCTTCCCGACCTCTCCGCCCCCACCCCAGTCTGACCTATCACCCTCACCTTGACCTCTTTCCACCTATCACATTTCCGACGCCCCTCCCCCAAGTCCCTCCTCCCTATCTTTTATCTTAGCCTGCTGGACCAACTTTCCTCATTCCTGAAGAAGGGCTAATGCCCGAAACGTCGATTCTCCTGTTCCCTAGATGCTGCCTGACCTGCTGCGCTTTTCCAGCAACACATTTCCATCGCAGGTTTATGCAGACAACCTGCCAGGCCCAAAGCCTCATTCCAATGATCTCTCAGATCAGGGCACGACCGGATGGCTTAGCATTCTGGGTTTTGAGTTGCGCCAATTTAATATGGATGCCAGTCCCCGTATCTGGTTTTGCTTCCCCAAAGGCGACACTGAGATTCCTTAGTCAAGGAACATGAGCTAGGCGATACTATCTGAAAGGATTCAGGTTGCAGGAGTCTGACTATGGCTTGCCCAGCCCTGTGCGGAGTTTTCAGTTACTTGTCTCATTGCTGAGAAACTGGAATCTTTCTGGCCTCAGTGAAAAGAAATGGATTTAAAATCCCTGGATTAGTCCTCAATCATTCCTGGTTAAAATGGAGATGTGACTTCAAAACCATTGGGCTGGGCTGCTTTGGAAAGGAAAACTGATTACTGTGATGGAGTGAATGTGCTCTGAAGGTTTTATTTGGGGCAATCAAATTAGAAATAAAAAAGAGCTGGATAGATAGAACAGCAAAGGGTGTTTCTGTTCAATGAATACAGCCCCACCTGCTCCTTTGTGCAGTTATACTTGGCAGCTTGACTTTCCAATAATTAGATCATGTAAAATGAACCTTTTGTGTGTTTACGGTGCTGTCTGGACAATTTAAATTGAATGCACCTTTAATTGTAAGCTCTCAATCTGGGGAAACAAAACACACAAAAAAAAGCATGCTGTATTTTCATGGAATGCAAGTCAACCTTTGAAGCTTCCAATCAAGTCTTCCAAAAGTTCGTCTCAATTTGTTCAGCACGATTGGAATGTTAACTGCAGATATAATTGGTTGATGTTTTGAAATGTGAAAGAAAATAGAAGTTAATTCATGCTGGAATCATGTTGCATGGATGATTAAATAAATTAATTGCACTAAGAAATCTTTAATTGCAATTGAAGCAGTTAAAAACTCCGACTCCCCATCCTTGCATCACCACAACCCTAGCCTCACCACTTCCTCTGACTGACTTGGATGAACAACCCTGACTGATGAGTGACTGGATCCCTGACTGATCCCTGACTGAGTATGAGCTCCTGGACTGGTTACACTGGGCCTGCGGGCTAACTCTATGACTGGTTGCGGCCTGCTCTCTAAACTATAAAGGCAAAGAACATCTGACTCTGTGTCTGAAGCCCCTGGACAGAGGTTGGATAATGCCCTTGACTGACTGTGATGGGGTCTGCTAACCACTGGTGAAACAACCCCTTGACGTAACTGAGGGCTCCGCTTGAACTTTGAGCCCTGGCCATTTGGATGAAACACATTTTGAGAGCTTGCTGGGTAAACTACGGCAGATGGGACATTGATGTAATACAGTGCGGTTCAGCAACATGTCCCCCGCTTGACCGATCACAGCTGACGAGCTGCCTGACTCGTGCCTTTGCTAAAAGGCAAGACCGAATTACTGGGCCAGCCATAAGCTCAGCAGTGCAAGAAATGGCAAGGCTGGGCAGAGGTGCCTTGAACATCCTGCACAGTGAGTGAGCGCTATAATACAAGCTCAGGTCCCTGCTCTGATGCAAAGGATGGATGCCTTTCGCTGCACGTAAACCGGTGTGGCAGCAACATTGCAATGACATGTGTCTTTGCACTCCAAAAGAGGATTGAAATGGTAAACAAGTGAATGGGAGATGTACTATGGTGATCTATGGTGATGTGGTGAGGCTGGGCTGTTTCCAATGCCAACTTCCTTGATCGAAGGATGCAGACGATCACTGCCCAAGGAGTCTGCCCAGTGATGTTTGACAAGGTGTCTCTTTTTCCAATTGTACTCAAGATTGTATAACTATTGAGCTTCAGTCAAATATTGCCAATCTGCTTCGAACTGACAAAGAGAACATTCTAAGGACGTAGAGAAAGCTGAGAATTTTTCTCTCTTGTTGCTCACAACCCTAGTGACTTGTTGACTTACCTTTAAATCCTGATCGTTGGCAAGCCAAGATATATCTCATTCTTAATGTCTGTCCTTTGTCACTAACTATTACTAATACTATAGTGCTTCTGAAGCAGTTTCCAGATCTTTCTGCGTTCAGTTAACCTTCAAATTCTGCTCTCGAGTGCATGTCAGTAGCTATTTGGTTTGGTTCTGTTAACCGTGTTAATAGCTATTGGGTCTGTCAATGGTTTCATGGATTTGTGTTCTTACAGACAGCCCAGTGGGAGAACGAAGGCCCTTCATTCTCAGTCCCAAAGAAGCAAGCAGCAGTAAGACTGTACTGAGAGGGCAGGTCCTATACTTGGAATGTATTGCTGACGGCCTGTAAGTTGAAATGTCCCATTTTCAGAAGCTTTGTTTTCCTCTGTCACAGGTGCTGTTTTACGTTTTGAATGACCATTAATGATTTGTTGCTTTATCAGGTGCATATTAAATAAATTTTACAGCACTATAACAAAGAGGGCTGCCCTGTGCCCTCACCAGTATCGAGCCTCCCATCAGCATCATTGCAAAAACTCAAATACAAGCAAAATACTGCAAACGTTGGCACTCTGAAACAAACACACAGCTTGCTGGAGAAGCTCGGTTTAATGTGGATGAATGTGAGGTATTGTGTTTTGGTAAAACAAACCAAGGCAAGACTTATGCAATTAAAAGTATGGCCTTGGATAGTGTTGTAGAACAGAGAGACCCAGGGGTTCAGGTACATAATTCTTTGAAGTTTGCATCACTTAGGTGATTGAGGAGGCATGTAGCATAATTGCCTTCATTGCTGAGATCTTTGAGTACAGGAGTTGGGACGTTAGATTAAGGTTGTACAGGGTATTGGTGAAGTTGCTTTTGGAGTACTGATCCAGTTCTGGTCTCCCTGTTACAGAAGGGATATTATTAAGGATTCAGAAGAGATTTACCAGGATATTACCAGAATGGAGAGTTTGAGTTATAAGTAGAGGGTGAATAGGCTTGAACATGTTTCAGTGGAGCATAGGAGGTTGAGAGGTGACCTTATAGAGTTTAATAAAATCACAAAGGGTATAGATAAGGTGAAAAGCAGATGTGTTTTTCCTAGGGTTGGGGATTTTCAGATGAGGGGGCATATTATTAAGGTGAGAGGAGAAAGATTTAAAAAAGACATGTTGCCAGACTTCCTATGTTTTAAAAAATGTGGGAAATTGTCGACACCTCAGGAGTATTTGGCTATGTAAAGTATTTGTGGACGTGCTAAGTTTGTGAGCAGGTATACTAGTCTCAGACTCAGAGTGGGATTGAGCAGACTGCCTTGTGAGGAAAGGCTACACAGGCTAGGCCTGTATCCTCTGGACTTTAGAATAGTCAGAGGTGACTCAACTGAGTTAGGTAAGAGCCTGAGGAGTCTTGACAGGGTGTTTGTTGGAAGGATGTGTCCTCTTGTGGGAGAATTGAAAACTAGGGTTGAGAGTTTAAAAATAAGGGGACAGCGATGATTTCTTTTTCTTTCTGGGTGTTGAGAGTCTCTTGCAATCCTTTACAAAGGCGCAGCATCTTTTAGTATTATAAAGGCAGTGATAGGTGGATTCTTGATAACAAGGGCTGTGCAGGAATGTAGAGTTAAGAATGAAATCCGAGCAGCCATGCTCTTATTGAATGGCAGAGCAGGTTAGAAGGGCTGAGTGTGGCCTACTCTTGTTCTTAAGTTGTATATACAGAAATGGAAGTATGTCTCGATGTGAGGTAGCTTAAGAATTATTGCTTCCAGCACCGTTAACTCCATGTCGTGTGAGGTCAAACAGGGAGCAGGATGTTGCTGGAATTCCAATTGATTGGAGCTGACGGTGACCGGATGTGAGATGTGCAGGTCTCCGTGCTCAGGTTTACACCATCTGCTGATTCATGTGAAGGATCTGTTAGTGAACATCTCATCCACTTGACAAATTTACATCAAAGTTGGCACCACACATTTACCACTGCCCCCCCCCCCTCAGAATTCCTCGAGCAGGGAGTCGAAAGCAAGTTGAATGTTCCAGTCACTGGTCATTGTGCAAACTACTGCTTGTGGATAAGGGGAACAACATGGTTAGTTGTGACATTTCTCATTGGCCGGCGTGGTGGCTCAGTGGTTAGCACTGCTGTCTCACTGCGCCAGAGACCCAGGTTCTATTCCAGCCTCTGGCGACTGTCTGTGTGGGGAGTTTGGAAGTTGAGTCATGAATGGAGGAGAATGAAAGAAAGAACTTGGATGTATCCATCACGTTTCACGTCCTCAAGGCACCCCAAAGCACATCACAGCCAATCAAGTACTTAAAGTTGACTCACCTTTGTAATGTTGAATGAGCCCTATCTAACATGTCCACAGCTAAATCCCAATATCGTCATGACCAGGTGAGCTATTTTCTTACTGCTGTTAATTTGAGGGATAAATATTGTCCGGTTCACAGACAGCAAGATGATATTAAACAAATAAACATGAATAGGATGCGTTTAGAGAGATATGGGCCAAATGCTGCCAAATGGGATTATATTAATTGAGGATGCCTGCTTGGCATTGACATTGAATCGAAGGGTCTGTTTCCGTGCCGTCCATCTCTATGACTCTATAATCAGCCTCCTACATTGATTAGTCAGAAATCACATGACACCAGATCATAGTCCAATAGGTTTATTTAAAATCACAAGCTTTTGGAGTACTCCGCTTTCTGGAGGACTTTCACCTGATGAAGGAGCGGTGTGCCTATTGGACTATAACCTGGTGTCATGTCACTCCTGATTTTGTCCACCAAAGTCCAACACTGGCACCTTCGCATCACAGCTACACTGAATACGGTGCAGCGGGATCTTTTATGTTAACCCAAGAGGGCAAATGGGGGTCAGCTTAAAGTTCATCTGACAGACAACATCTCTGACAGTATAGCACTCCCTCAGCAGTGCGCTGAACAATGCAGCCAACCACAGTCACAGACTTGCAAAGAATCTGTCGATGACCTAATTTTTTTTTTTAACCTTTGTGTGGGTGTGAGCATTTTCTATAGACTAAAAATGCCATCGTGTGAAAATCGGGAATGTGAAGGCTTCTGAGCAGAAGATGGGAGAATGGCACTCTGGGATTGCTCACTTGGCCAGTCAGTGCTCACCCAATGGGCACTCCTCCTGCACTGTTACAATTCTGTGAAGCGCCTGATAACTGGCATTCCCTTGTAAAGCTTGCCCGTTGTGTTCCAGGCCCACACCAATTATCCATTGGACCAAAGAAGGGGGAGAATTGCCCAGCCACCGGGCCTTGGAGGTCAACTTTAAGAAGACCCTGAAAATTATTGATGTCTCCGAGTCGGATGCTGGGAAATACCGGTGCACAGCCAAGAACTACTTGGGAAGCAGTACACATGTCATTTTCGTCACAGTCAAAGGTATGGTTCGACCTGCACAGAGTTCTGTTGACACACTGCATACTTGGGGAAAGAGAGGAATCAAAAACGTTTTGGAGCATCAAAGGTTATTTTTCTGAGCAACAGAATTGTACTTTTACAGTACCCCATTCTGTCACCTAAAGGATAAGGTAATACACTGCAGTGCCTGACCCGCGAGTGATTGTTGCTGGGATTGTCGAGTTATGACATGGAGATGGGAGTCCAAAGCTACCAGAGATGCATTTTATCCTTTCAGTTCGGGAGTTAGAGAGGTGTACAAGGCTATACTCCCTGAATCAAGTCCCTGGATGCCAGAAGAATGTATTTTGCCTTTCCCCCTGACTGTAGAACATACCATTCAGCAGTCAAACAGGGCACCTCAACAGTGCTGCCATCATCACTTACTTTTATGTTATTGAATCTGCTGCAGCCTCATGTATTTGGCACCGAAGGGATTAACCCTAACCTTCGGAACAAGGTGGGGAATCCCTTGCAGGGTCCCAGGTTCAATTCAAGCCTCAGGCGACTGTCTGTGTGGAGTTTGCACATTCTCCCTGTGTCTGCGTGGGTTTTCTCCGGGTGCTCCGGTTTCCTCCCACAGTCCAAAGATGTGCAGGTTAGGTGGATTGGCCACGCTAAGTTGCCCATTGTGTGAGGTGCATTAGTTAGAGGGAAATGAGTCTGGGTGGGTTATTCTTCGGAGGGTCGGTGTGGACTGGTTGGGCCGAAGGGCCTGTTTCCACACTGTAGGGAATCTAATCTAATCCCACCTATTCCCAAACAGGGTATAGAATGTAATGTCTTGGTTTACACCTCTGATAGTCCTTCAGCAGCAAAGTAAAGCATCTGCTTTGAAGCGGAGCGTGAACCTATTGGTAAATCTGAAAGGACACCCCTGCTCACTGAACCGAGCTGACTGAGGTAACCAAAAAAAAAACAGAGCATCATCACAGTGAAAGGCAGAAAGCTATAAATAGGACTCTGGGTTTGTCATCAGAAGGCTGCTTTTCTACACACAATCCCTGAGGCTTCATTAAGTCTTAAAAGATTGTCTGGAAGTGTTAACTTTGAAGCAGAAAAGGCATAAAGCTCTCCCAATTAATGAGGCAATGGCTTGTTATTTCAGTGCCAATTAGAGTTAGATATGGAAGTTTGTAACTTAAGGTCAGACAAGGTTGAACAGAAATAATATACTTTTAATAATATGTAAAGCAGAAGCTAGGGGGAACACTGAGTCATGGTAACTCTCATTCATTTGTTGGGATTTTGACACCTTCATTGAGATTGTTCTCCACAACTCTGACACCAAGATCCATTGCACCACTTCCTCCTCTCCCTGCCACGAAAAGGAAAGAAACATGGAAATTTAGGAGCAGGATGAAGCCATTTAAGTTCTTGAATCTGTGCCGGCATTTACATCGATCTTAGGTGCTCTGGATCACATAGCAGAGCGACAATGTGACCATACTGAGGGGATGCCAGAAGCTGTTTAAGAGTAAAATCCTTACCTTTTGTTTATGTGGTTTTGGCTTCTGCAGCTGCACCCTATTGGATCAGTGAACCCAAGAACTTGATCCTCGCGCCCGGGGAGGATGGAACGTTGATCTGCAGAGCTAATGGCAATCCCAAGCCCACTATCCAGTGGCTGGTCAATGGTTTTCCGATTGAAAGTGAGTACAGTGGCACTCAGCATTAGCGCAGAACGGGGCAGTTTACGGAGTCTTTTCTGTTCTCAGAATACAGACAGGTTCTCTTGTTTGGAAACATTTTGCTTTTGTCCGATTTGCAGATGCCCCAAGTGACATCAGCAGGGAACTAATGGATGACACTATTCGCTTCACTAAAGTCCAGGTCTCTTCCAGTGCTGTTTACCAGTGCAATGCCTCCAATGAGCATGGATATTTGTTGGCAAACGCATTTGTCAATGTACTCGGTAAGTTAGGCTATGGCCTTGATCAGCTCATGATTCTCCTCACTGACTCTCCTGAATGTGGCTTCTTGACCAGATTCCTCCTCACCTCAGTGTGTGGACAGGCTGGATGTCAGTGATTGTGCAAGGCTTGCAATCCGTCCCTTGGGACACCCAGGCCCCTTGCGAAAGTTGACACTGCCTGGTCTCCGGGAAAGAAAATATTGCACATTAAAGTTAGGCAGGCAGTGAAGAAGCCCACCTGGAGTAGAAATTGAGGCCACTCACGTTTTGTCACTTTGGTTTCAGTTGAATAGAGGCTGCAGCCTGCGGGAGTCCTCTGTGAGGACTTAGTGGCTATTTAGTTTAGTTTTATTTATTTTTGATTTAGTTTAGATTTTGATGAGTTTAGTGAAAAGTGTACAATGCTGCCATTCCTGATGCCATCTTAGATACAGAGGTACCTCGGTATGAAGCAGGAAAATGAAGAAACAAAGTTAAAAGTTTAACATTACAGTTCTTCTTCGCATTGAATAGAAAAATAAAGTTAAAAGTTTAGAAGTGCTTAACCTGTTTTGTCCATCCCTCATCCCATTAAAAGCCGAATATGTTTTGGGTCCCTCACCTCCACGGGTGGTTTTCAATTCATTGTCACTTTTTAGTCAAAGCTGAGGTGAAGTCCATTTGGAGAACTGGAATTGTTTTAGTTCTGACCAACTCACATGGAACGTCAAGTTCAAGAAACTGAGTTTTGCCCATGTTTACTTTTAGGACATCAGCTATTTTTAAGTTGAATAATGCTAATACTATGAAATGGATGATCCCTTTTCAAGTGCCTCATGGGAAAGTCAGACAGTTCAAGGTCAGATTTAACAATATAGGATGGAGTGTAGCTCTTCTGTGTTTCTGTACTGTGTTTGCTTAATCCCAGGATATTGCCTGCTGTAGTTGCAATAGTAGTTCCAAGAACAGAAACCTTCCTCCAAATTGTAACTTGTCCATGAATCTTCTAATTGGACCGTTTCCTCGAACTCCTTTTGCTCATGCTAGCATGCGATCCCTCAATTATGACTCTCTTGCTTGCCTTACAAAATGTCCCATGTGTCTAGTTTCCTCAGTAGGAATTGCAAGTTTCAACTCTGACCTGAGGAGAAAGTGAGGTCTGCAGATGCTGGAGATCAGAGCTGAAAATGTGTTGCTGGAAAAGCGCAGCAGGTCAGGCAGCATCCAGGGAACAGGAGAATTGACGTTTCGGGCATAAGCCCGAAGAAGGGCTTATGCCCGAAACGTCGATTCTCCTGTTCCCTAGATGCTGCCTGACCTGCTGCGCTTTTCCAGCAACACATTTTCAGCTCAACTCTGACCTGAGACAGCAAAGGCAGCTGAAACAAGACGTGGTTTTCTGAATGAGGCGTGATGCATTACGGTACAGGCACTAATGGTAAATTCAGAGCACTCCTTTGAGATAACCCTGAAGGTGAGAGCCAAGCAGCTAAGAAAGCAATAGATGGAAGGTAGGTTCAGGAGATGGTGTTAAAGAGAGAATTCATTAAATGGCAGTCAATGTGTTAAATGAACGTCTGTGTACAGTACGGGAAAAAAGTATCATAAGATTAATTCCTGAGGCAGTGATTGAAGTTTCCAAAGGTCTGTACACCATCGTGGCTAGGCTGTTTGACCTTCATAATTCATCAAAGGTAGCTTCCCAGTTTCTGTAGCGAGGAGTCTGACATCAACTGATAACCTCATGTGGGTATCCTGAGGGGCAGTGGAGCTATTGCAGAAAATCATGTCATTCATTGGGTTTTAGCTGAGAGATGCCACATGCATTTGTGCCATTAAAGTACCAGGCATGGATCTTTTCCTTGGAAAAGAATCTAGCCATCAGTCCTTGACACACATTACCATTGCTGAATCCCCCACTATCAACATTGACCAAAAACTGAACTACACCAGCCAATGAAATACTGTAGCAACAAAGCACCTAAACATTTTGAGGTGGGAAACTCGCATTCTGACTCCCCATAGCCAGTCCATCATCCACAAGTCAGGACTGTGATGGAATACTCCCCACTTGCTTGGATGAGTGCAGCTCCAACAGCACTCAACAAGTCTGACCATGTTGTCTGCTTAGTTGGACCCCTATCCATCATTCCCTCCAGTACTGTATGCCATCTGCAAGATACAATGCAGCAACTCTCCAAGATTCCTTCAATAGTACGTTCCAAACTTAGACCCTTAACATGTAAGAGGACAAGGTCAGCAAATGGATGGGAACATCGCCAAGTTCCCCTGCAAGCCATACACCATCCTGATATGAAACTACACCACTGTTCTTTGACAGTTGTTTGGTAAAAAAAATCTTGAAACTCCCTTCTTTGAAAGGCAACTCACCACCACCACTACAACGGCCATTACAACGAGTTTGTAACTGCCAGCCCAGCCTGAGATGTCCTTAATCCAGGAAAAATATTTTTTTTAAAAGTACAGTAATATCACTTGTGTCTGATTTATTGTTGGATGTTCATGCACATTCTTTGGCCTGGGTAATTTTAGAAACCACGATTTAAAAAACAATTTCAGCTGATAAATGTTTATCTCTTGGTGCATTTTTCAGCGGAGACGCCCAGAATGCTGACACCGCCTGACCAGGTTTATCAGGTCATTGCCAATAAGGCTGTGTTGCTGGACTGTGCGTATTTTGGATCACCAATACCTCAGATTCAATGGTAAGGAGACCATCAGCAATTCATGAGTGCAAGCTCTCTACAATGGGTAATGCTACTCCACAGAAATGTTTTTGGGTTGTTGCAGTTCCCCTGCAAGCCATACACCACTCTGTTGCTTCACAATGTCACACGCTTCAACAACACACCCTGTCGCATACACTTAGAACACACCCTGTTCCATAACCCTGTTATGCACAGTAAGAAGGCACATTGTTGCAAATCCCATTTCATTGCCATCTGCCTCATCACGTAATGTATAGCCACAAAAGCCAGAGTCTCCACCAAATAGAGGTATGCCATCCGTGCAAGAGAGTACCAAAGGAGCCTTCAGGTCCATGGCAGCTCTCTGAAGAGCAATCTAGTCAGACCCATTCTTACACTGTATTCTTGTAAGTGTATAAGTGTGCTTCTCTCAAACACTAAACTTTGATTTGATATCAGTTATGCTGTAGTCAGCAAGATACAGGCCATTATTAATCACAGTGTAAAAGATTTTGACACTGCATCTCTTGTCCAAAGTTTCAAATCAATATTTTCTAGTCTTTGTGCAATCTGCTGATGGTTACAGAGCTTCTTGGCTCATCTAAACTTTCCATAATCGTGCACAGATTATTCAGGGTGCTGCCAAATCTTGGAACAGTTCCAGCTTCTCCAACTTAGCTACGCTTGGAGCTAAACTCCCCCATCCCTGCGTTCTCATAAATCTCCACTGTACCTTCAAGAGGACCCGCACATCCTTTCTAAAGTGTAGTGCCTAGAATTTCTCTAGTTATAGCCTAACCAGAGCTTTGTAACATAAAGTAACAAAATAACTTTCCAGCTTTTGCTCTCCATTTTGTAAAATCCCTTTTCTTTGTTAATGACTCTTACAAACAGCTTCAAACATCTATCTGTGTGAACCTTCAGGTCTCTCTGTCTCTGCACACCCTTTGGAACTGTATCATCAAGCCTATAATCTCCCTAACCTACCAAAATGCTAGTTTATACCACTCTGTATTAAATTCCATTTGCAACTTGTCTGCCCGATATACTAGTCAGTCCATCTCCTATGGTAATGGAATGGCATTATCTTTTTTAAAGTTTGTCATAATTGACAACGTTGCAAACTCTACCCTGCATTTTAATACTTAACTGATTTATATATAACAAAAGAAACACTCGTACAGATGCTTGGGGAAGACCACTGTCTCCCGTCCTCCAATCTGGAAAAAAAAACCCACGATTCATGACATATCAAAACCTATCATGACTCACTGTCCTTAAACCAGCTTTGTTATTCAGTTTGATGATGACCTCCCTTTTGCTGAGCTTCAATTATATTCACCACTCTTTAACATTGTTTTGTCAAACACCTCGTAAAATCCAAAAGGGTAATATCCAATGTGCTCTACTCATCAATTTTCCCTGTTGCTGCATCAGAGCATTCAATTAGATTAGTCAAGCACAATCTACCTTTTAGAAATCTGTGCTAGCTCTCTTTAGTTAACTCAAACCTTTTTCTGATTATTGTTCTAACTTCTCCCCCATCACTGATGCTAAACTGTCGCTTGTTCGAATGTCCTTACACCCTTTGAAGCTAAATAAAGGGAACTGTGAGCAAATTGGTAAGGATGGATGAGGGAACCTTAGTGGGCGGCACGGTGGCACAGTGGTTAGCACTGCTGCCTCACAGCGCCAAAGACCTGGGTTCAATTCCCGCCTCAGGCGACTGACTGTGTGGAGTTTGCACGTTCTCCCTGTGTCTGCGTGGGTTTCCTCCGGGTGCTCCGGTTTCCTCCCACAGTCCAAAGATGTGCAGGTCAGGTGAATTGGCCATGCTAAATTGCCCGTAGTGTTAGGTAAGGGGTAAGTGTGGGGGTATGGGTGGGTTGTGCTTCGGCGGGGCGGTGTGGACTTGTTGGGCCGAAGGGCCTGTTTCCACACTGTAAGTAATCTAATCTAATCTAATCTAATACCTAAGGAGTTGATGGTGGATAGGCAATGGTTCAATTCTGAAGAATGTGTGCATGAACTACAACGATTATTCTTTCCTGTCTGACTCAAAATTAAAAGAGGAACATTTGGTCAACCATGGTTCATAGAAGAAATTAGGGTTAGTATTAGATCCAAAGAGGAGGCATTTAAACTTGCCAGAAAAGTAACAAGCCTAAGGATTAAGGGGTATTTTACAATGCAAAGTTTAGTCAAGAGAGGGAAAGCAGAGTATGAGAAGGTAGAACAGAGAAGGTTTTATGGTCAATTTCTATTAATATGTGAAGAAAAAATGATAAGTAAAGACAAATGCAGATCCCTGACCGTCAGAAGCCTGGGAAATTATAATGAGGATCAAAGAAATGGCAAAAGAATTGAATAGGTACTTTGGTTCCCTCTTCATAAGAATGCACAAATAACCTTCCAGAGACGTTGGGGAAAGAAGCATCTAGTGAGAGGGTAGAATTGAAAGGAATAATTATTACTAAGAGAAAGGTGCTGGTGTTAAAAGCTGTCAAACCACAATAATAATCTACATTCCAGAGTCCAAAAGGAAATGACTCTAAAAATATTGGATGCATTGGTAGTCATCTTCCAAAACTCTGGAGCCGTTCCTACAAACTGAAGGGTGGCAAATTGAAATAACTGCACAGAGGCCGGTATCCAATCACCAAGTCACCCTTTATCTACCTGTGCACAGTACACTGGCTGTGGCCAGCCAGCTCAGAGTCAGTTCCCTGCACTGAGGAGATCCTAAATTTCCCATTAATTATTTTAGGTTGTTTCACACTCCTTTTTTTTTTAATTTTCCTCCGCACTACCGCCTAACAGCGGTAGTTATTTTTCCTCAGCACCCATGTCGTGTGTGTGCAGGTGTAGGACACAGTGAAGAACAACAAGTGCGTAAATGTTTATTTATATTCCACCACCAGGAAGAAAGGAAACACCCGAGTGGCCTGTGACGAGCAGTGCCCTTCTCAACAAAGAGCAATGCTGTGTGATCAAACAGTGAAGGGGAGGGCAGGGGTTAAATCAAAATAGAGTTGGAGGGGAAATAAAACATTCCATCCCTATGATGTCTACCTCTTCCTGAACAGCTCGAGGGAGTTGGTAGACACTGCGTGCTCCTTCTCCAAGGACACTCTGGCTCTAATGTAACCGTGGAAGTGGGGCAGGCCGTTGGCCGTAATGGCCCCCTCCGCGGCCTGCTGCCTCAACCTGTATATTGCCAGTTTGGCCAGGCCCAGGAGCAGACCCACGAGGAGGTCCTCTGAAATCTCACATTAATTTTTTTTTTCTACTGGTTCAGCTCTCTCAGAGCCAGCTACACTCCTGTTTATTTTTTTTTTCCTTTTTTTTTGGTAGTGCTTATTTTTTCCCTAGCACCCATGTTGTGTGTGTGCGCAGGTGTGAGACACAGTGAGTGACACAAGGTGCACGAATCTTTATTCAATTTCCACCACCAGGAAGAAAGGAAACACCCGAGTGGCCAGTGACAAACACTGCCCTTCACATCAAAGGGCAGTGCTGTGTGATCAAAACAGTGAAGGGGAGGGTAGGGACTAAATCAAAATAAAGTTGGAGGGGGAAATAATGCACTCCACTCCCTGCGGCGCCCACCTCTCCCTGAACAACTCCAGGGTGTTGGTGCAGACCGCATGCTCTAATGTAACTGCGGAAGAGGGGCAGGCATTCGGCCCTAACGACCCCCTCCACGGCCCGCTGCCTGGACCTGTTTTTGGCCAGGCCCAGGAGCAGACCCACGAGGAGGTCCTCTGAAATCTCCCATTAACTTTTTTTTCTTTTTTTTCAAAAAGGCAATGCTGTGCGATCAACACCTGTTTTTTTTTATTTAAACCCCCCCACACTACCGCCTAACCGCAGTAGTGCTTATTTTTTCCCCAGCACCCATGGTGTGTGTGTGCAGGTGTGAGACACAGTGAAAGACACAAAGTGCACGAATCTTTATTCAAATTCCACCACCAGGAAGATAGGAAAACACCCGAGTGGCCAGTGACAAACACTGCCCTTCACATCAAAGGGCAGTGCTGTGTGATCAAAACAGTGAAGGGGAGGGTAGGGACTAAATCAAAATAAAGTTGGAGGGGGAAATAATGCACTCCACTCCCTGCGGCGCCCACCTCTCCCTGAACACCTCCAGGGTGTTGGTGCAGACCGCATGCTCTAATGTAACTGCGGAAGTGGGGCAGGCATTCGGCCCTAACGACCCCCTCCACGGCCCGCTGCCTGGACCTGTTTTTGGCCAGGCCCAGGAGCAGACCCACGAGGAGGTCCTCTGAAATCTCCCATTAACTTTTTTTTCTTTTTTTTCAAAACGGCAATGCAGTGCGATCAACACCTGTTTTTTTTATTTAAACCCCCCACACTACCGCCTAACCGCGGTAGTGCTCATTTTTTCCCCAGCACCCATGGTGTGTGTGTGCAGGTGTGAGACACAGTGAAAGACACAAAGTGCACGAATCTTTATTCAAATTCCACCACCAGGAAGATAGGGAAACACCCGAGTGGCCAGTGACAAACACTGCCCTTCACATCAAAGGGCAGTGCTGTGTGATCAAAACAGTGAAGGGGAGGGTAGGGACTAAATCAAAATAAAGTTGGAGGGGGAAATAATGCACTCCACTCCCTGCGGCGCCCACCTCTCCCTGAAAAATTCCAGGGTGTTGGTGGAGACCGCGTGCTCTAACGTAACTGCGGAAGAGGGGCAGGCAGTCGGCCCTCACGATCCCCTCCATGGCCCGCCGCCTGGACCTGTTTATGGCCAGTTTGGCCAGGCCCAGGAGCAGACCCACGAGGAGATCCTCTGAAATCTCCCATTAATTTTTTTTCTTGTGTGTGTGTGTAAGATCTTCTGTTTTTTTTTCTTCTTTTTTTGGTGTGTGTGTGTGTGCAGGTGTGAGACACCGTGAAAGACACAAAGTGCACCAATCTTTATTCAAATTCCACCATCAGGAAGATAGGAAAACACCCGAGTGGCCAGTGACAAACACTGCCCTTCACATCAAGGGACAGTGCTGTGTGATCAAAACAGTGAAGGGGAGGGTAGGGACTAAATCAAAATAGAATTGGAGGGAGAAATGATGCACTCCACTCCCTGCGGCGCCCACCTCTCCCTGAAAAATTCCAGGATGTTGGTGGACACCGCGTGCTCCTTCTCCAAGGACACCCGGGGTCTAACGTAACCGCGGAAGAGGGGCAGGCGGTCGGCCCTAACGACCCCCTCCACGGCCTGCTGCCTGGACCTGTTTATGGCCAGTTTGGCCAGGCCCAGGAGCAGACCCACGAGGAGGTTCTCTGAAATCTCCCATTAATATTGGTCAGCCAGAACTTCCTGATTCGCCCAGATTAAAAAACACCACTCAGGATCTTGTAATCACCAAGGTCCACCTGGTCCCAATCACTACACAAATATTTAAAAAGGGAAGGAAGGAATACACCGAGAATTACAGACCAGTTAGCCTAATATCAATCAGTCATGGCAAAAAGTCTGTTCTGAAAGATATGATAACAGAACATTTGAAAAGCATTCATGGGATGATATTATGTCGGCATGGATTTGTGAAAGGCAAATCATGCTTTTCTAATCTACTGAATGTTTTTTGAGAATGTAACCAGTAAATAGACCTAATGGATGTTTTGTATTTGTTGAATAGGTCCCTCAAAAGGTTAGTGGGCAAAGTTAAAGTGTATGGGATTAGAGTGATCTTTTGGCATTAATGAAGAATTGGTTGACAGAGAGGGAGGGAATAAATGGGTCTTTTTCTGAAGCAGTGACAAGTGGGGTGCCATAAGGATCAGTGCTTAGGCCCCAGCTATTCATCATATATATATATATGTACATGACCTGCATAAGGGAACCAAATGTAACATTTCCAATTTGCTGGCACAAAACTGGGCTGGATTGAGAGTTATGAGAAAGATGCCTGGAGGCTTCAAGGTGATTTGGACAAATCAGTGAGTAGGCAGACACATGGCAGATGCCGTACGTAGTTAAATGTGAATACATGTCAGTGTGAAAAATGAAGGAAAAGTATTTTTTAAGTGGTGATATATTGGGATGTACAGACGGAGTTGAGTGTCCTTGTACACCAATGGAAGTAGACGTACAGGTGCAGCAAGCTATTAGGAAGGCAATGACATATTAGTCTTCACTGTGAGGAGATTTGAGTTCCAAAGTAGGAATTTCTTACTTCAGTTATACAGGGCCTTGCTGAGACCATGCCTGGAGCATTCTGGGCAGTTTTAATCTCAGAATCTAAGAGAGGACGTACATGCCATAGAGTGAGTGCAGCCGAGCTTCACTGGACTGGTCCTGGGGATGGCCGACTGCCCTATGAGAGATTGGCTTGATTGGCCCTGTATTCCTTGTAATTTAGAAGGTTGAGAGGGGATTCGATTGATACAATTAGAATTCTAAAAGGGTTGGACAGACTAGATGCAAGAAGACTTTATTCCCTGGCTGGGGGGATGCGGGGGGGGGTTTGGAACTGGTGGATACGGTCAATAAGTTGCCAGTTGGAGGACTCAATAAGATTAGTTATGAAGAAAATATTTCAATTCAAAGGAGGAGCAAAGCCAGAGGACATAGATTCATACTCATCGCCAAAAGAACTGGAAGGAGGTGAGAGGTGGACATTTTTCTTGATTGTGAAGACATGATTTGGTGTACAAATGGCTACACTTCAATTTTTTTTTGCAAAAAGATGGATTTTCCTCCTTGTTCCTGACCCTATCACATTTTTCACAAGTCAGGAGTGTCCAGTGTGCAAAACGTACACTCTGACTAACCGAGCTCAGCTTCCCCAGACCTGGGGGACAAACATCATATTTCATCTTGCACGCAACTTTTGCCCACTGACATGCTGTTTTAGAAGCCCAAATAAAGCTCAGCAGGTCTGAAAGTCCTTAAAGACGTCAGGAGTATTCTGCAAGAGAAGTATGAAATGTTTTGATGTGTTCAAATGTCACTCTGAAATGCTGTGATTTAATGCAGATATGTTTTAAATGCAATAATTCATTACAGAGCTCTGTCCTGTGAAGGTAAATTGACTGTTACGTTGACCATCATAGTGTAATTGTTGACATGCATTCCATTACTTTTTCCAATGGAGAAAGTGCATCAGGAAGTGGAAAGAAGAAAATTCCTTGCTGTGACATATTTGTAATCTAATTTAGTTGGACCGGAAACCTTGCTTTTTTTCTGAAGGTAGAAAAAAATGATATGTACCCTGACTCCCCTTCCAAAGAACAGGCCTTCTGTTTTGAAATCGCAACAATTATTTGTTCTGGTAGTGTTGTTGAAAACTTTTATTTGGAACCTTGTCCCATTACAAATGCTTGGCTGGATCTCAAAAACTCCCAGCTCATGGGGTGATCTAATTAATCCAAATAAAATATAACTTTTATGACCATATAAGTAAATAATGTCTTATTATTTACTTAAAGGCCCTTAAAGGATTACTTTTCTTTCTCCTTGCTTTTAGATTTGAATCAAGGATTTTTTTTCAAATTCATTAAGAGTTGATCCTTTTTCAACCAGTTTTAGATGATTCCCACTATTACTACATAAATCTTGAGAACGATGCATTGTGCAGAATGGGTGGATGACTGTCAAGGATATGTGAGAGCATAGAATGACATAAGGGAATGTAGGATGCTTGTGGGAGGAAAGTGACGGGGCAAGGAAGTTGGTTTGATGTGAGGGGTGAAGCTTAGCAGGCCTCTGAGTAGCGTTGGGAGCTGAGTCTCGAGGTGAGTATTCTATTTGGGCACTTGTGCTCCTCTCACACTCCCATCTTGGCATTGACTGCTGGGTGACAGCGTGAAAATTCCTTGTCACATTGCACGTGGCTCGGATGTGTATCTTGTGAGCTGTGAGAGGGCATCAGTCAGGCTTTCCCATGAGTCGGGCCCAAGAAATTTTGTTTGAAACGCAGCATGTTATTGGTCAGGAATGTGCTACCCAAATCGATGGCCCACTTTCAAGGGGGAGTTGGGTTTCTACCTAAAAGGAAAATATTTCCAGAGCTGTGGGAAAGGGCAGTGATACCAATCTGGTAACCCTTTGCCAGGAGCCAGGGCAGGTATGGAAGCAATGGATCAAATGGCCGCCTCCTGTATAGTAAGGCTCAATGATTGTTTATTGCTGAGAGAAACAAGAACACTGTTACGAGGAATTCTGGCAAATCAGAAATAAGCAAACGGTGTTGGGAGAAATTGAGCCGAGGTTGACATTGATGTGGGGGATGTTCCACATTGCCAGTGGTGTTACTGTAAATGTGTTCAACCCCAGGTTCAAGGATGACCAAGGCAGTGTCCTCCGCGGTGACTCTTATGTTTTCCATGACAATGGCACTTTGGAGATTGCCTTTTCGCAGAAGAATGACAGTGGGACGTACACCTGCATCGCAACCAATTCCCTTGGCGTCGTCCAGAACAAAGCATTTCTCCAGGTCAAAGGTGAGGTTCATTATGCTTTCGGGTCGTGTTTTTGGAAAAGCTTTGTTTTGCTGCTGAAAGTATGTCGGCCGTCACGAACGTTTTGAATTTTCAGATCCGACGACCATCCTGAAGCAGCCGCGTTATCAGTCAGTGCAGACGATGGGCACGGCTGTGTTTGAGTGCAGAGTGAAGCACGACCCGTCACTTACTCCAGAAATTACATGGCTGAAAAACAACGAGGAGCTGCCTGATGACGACAGGTACTGTAGGTTCCTGTACCAGGGCCTTGATTGTGTTAACGCAGCCGATATGGTGATATTCCCCAAAAGAGATGGAAAGGGACTCATCAGTTTCCAACTCATTGAGCAGTCATTTTGACCTTTGTTGACCAATAGACTCTGATGACCAGCCACAGATCTACAAAGTAGAAAACCCCCAACAATCATGCAGCACACACAAATATATTTCAATATGATATCAATCATTTTTCAATAACAAAGGGAGCAAAGCTGGCAACAGTATTTTGGGACACAATGAGAGTCATTTGAGACTTAACTGTGACTCCTAAAACCTTTCACCATTAACGTTCCTTCACCGAGTGTGTGGGCCTGTTACAGACATAGTCGAAAGTGAGGACTGCAGATGCTGGAGATTAGAGTCAAGATTAGAGTGGTGCTGGAAAAGCACAGCAGGTCAGGCAGCATCCGAGGAGCAGGAAAATCGGCATTTCCTGATGAAGGGCTCCTGCCCGAAACATTGATTTTCCTGCTCCTCAGATGCTGCCTGACCTGCTGTGCTTGTCCAGCGCCACACTGATCTGTTATCGACATGATTAGTTAACAATTCCATTAGCATTGGATGGTGGAAGAGGGAAAGAAGACTTCAATCACAGAATCCCGACAGTGTGGAGGCAGGCTGTTCGGCCCATCAAGTCCACACTGACCCTCCAAAGAGCATCCCACTCTCACCCAGCTCCTAACCCTATCTGTGTAACCCTGCATTTCTCATGGTTAATCCATCTATCCCTGGACACTATGGGCAATTTAGCATGGCCAATCGCCTAACCTGTACATCATTGGATTGTGGGAGGAAACTGCGACACCCAGAGGAAGCAGACGTGGGATGAATGTGCAACTCCACACAGACAGTCACCTGAGGCTGGAATTGAACTCGGGTTCCTGCTGCTTGCCACTGTCCTTTTTTTAATCTAGCAATTCCCCTCCCCAGTCATAAAGTACACTCTAAATCTGGTTTTGTCTCACCATTTCACTGTCAAATACGCAAACAGGTTAAAGTATTGAAGCATTTGCCATGTGATCAGGACTACTGTGATCAAATCTAAATATAAAACCACCACCAATAAATCCGATTAGGAATTCAGGAAAAACCCCTTTACGCAAAAGACAGTTGGAACTTAGATCTTGCTACTACAAGGAATGGCTGAGGTAGCGAGTATAGGTGCAATTAAGGGCAAGTTAACTAAATAGAGAACTGTACTGCGTTCGTGATTATGTACACATATAAAGAAATTTTGGATGAATAAAATACACTTTTGAAGTTAAAACTAAATTGATAAAGGAGGAAGGGGCAGAAAGATATGTTGATGAGATGGAGTGGAGTGAAACTGATTTCGTTTTTGAGTGAGCCCCACTGCTAGTTGTACAGAGACTTCCCAAACGGGGATGCGGGATGTATCACACCCACTTCGCATTCCTACCAGCCCCTTCATGTTATTAGGTTTCTCCTGAATTCCTGAGTGGATTTATTACTGACGGTCTTACATTTACGGCAGGCATGTTCCCCATTGTCATTTTTGTCGTCAGAAATCTTTGCCCTGAATGCCCCATGATGCCAATGGGAATCACATTCTCCCGCCTATCTCAGGTCACACGTTTCCACTGATCACATCTCCAAGAGGCTTCACCGCAGCAGGATCCTTTTTCAATGTAGATTGGGTGGTGGGGAAGCAAAGTTCCCCTCACCTGCAACCCCCCCCCACCACGAATTAGCATTTAAGTCGAATGAATTCCCACAAATCCGAATCAAAAATAGGCATCCCCTTGCAATCAGTGGCCGAGGCAGTGCCAATGATTGATGTAGTCAAGCTAACATCAAATCCACGGTCTCGATTTCAGGCACCAAGCCTCTGGCGACACCTTGACCATTCTGAATGTGTCTGAGGAAGATCAGGGATCCTACACGTGTGTGGTGAACACCACCTTGGACACCAACTCTGCAACGGCCGACCTTACTGTCCTAGGTAATGTGGCTTCTGTTTGCTCGCGCTCTCCTCTTGTCGCTCCAGTCTTTAAAGAATCTGAATTGAATTGAATTGAATTGAATTGAATTTATTGTCACATGTACTGAGGCACAGTGAAAAGAATCTGGGGTTCAAAGGTTAAATGGCTTTGGCGTTTTGTTTCTGTGCGAGCGCCTTGTCACACCAGCATCACTTGAAAAGCAGACCCTCTTGCAAGGTGTTGCTGAGGTAATGCTTTGCAAAAGAGAAGAGTGAATTGGGAGCTTTGGCTCCCCCTGCTGCAGGCAACCTGTAACACAAATCCAAAGGGTATCAAGGTTAGCATCAAACCCGTGATTGTGCTGAGCTAGGCAATCTCAAAGCAGTTGGGAGGTCAGGGTACAGGGTCCTGAGAGTCACTGCCATAGGGAAGTGAAGGCCAACCTCCTGCTGCTGCTCACCAAAACATTGATCTCCCTGTACCCTCCACCTCCCAGCTTGTCACCCTGTTGGGAAAGTCCTGGAATGGGATGGACTCATAGCCTTCCATGGTTCAACATCCGGCCTCTCAAATGGGAAGCTAAAAGTTGCCCAAGATGCCACACGGTGCCCGTTGAACAGAATGGCAGCGGCAATCACTCTGCTGTCTGTTACCTTTTATCCAATAGAAATAGCTGGCAGCTTCGAAAGTGGCAGGGCAGCTGGTTCCAGATCGGTCCTGGGTAGAAATCTGCTCCTATTTCAGATGATGGGTCTGTGAATGTGGAAATTGGGGTCCTGTGATATCTGGACGGGTCGGAGCCAACTCGGCGTTCCTTGCTGTGTGACACAGAAAAATATTCCGCCACCAGAGGACTCCCTACAATGCCTTCCTCACTTGTAACTCCCTCTTCTTGTCATCTCCTATCTCCCCAACAACTTGCCTTGTTGGGGAGTCAATCGTGTTGACACTTTGTGGAGAGCTCTGGGGCTCTGCAACTTGCCCGTCAAATCGGCAAATGTCCACTACTTTGCACACCAAGTTGAAACCCCCTTTAAAGGAGCCCCTTTGTGTTTCTAAATCTGTGTCCTTCACTGATCATTGTCACTCTGTTGACTTGAGCGATATCTGAGTTGTTTACCAAATACGTTAGGCTGAATGGACTGCGGTATAGGGTTGCCGAGCCAGTCTGACCTGTGCTGTTTAGATTTTCTACTCCTCCCCATGATCAGATACAGAAGTTCATTTGAGTTACTGCCAGAGAATTCACTCAGGAAGCGGGTCAGATGGTGGCATCGTGGCAGCTCACTGGGTCACTTATCCAGAATCCAAGGCTGTTCTGAGGATATGAGTTCAGATACCACTGATGGTGACATTTGAATTAAATTTTAAAAATTGAGTTAAGAATCTACCAAACGGTGACCATGTGACACTTGTCAATTGTCATATATAAAAAAAAGTCCCATCTGGTTGTTTGATGGAAGGAAGAAAGTCTGTTTTTAACTGCATGTGACTCCAGACCCAAAGCAGTCTGGTTGGCTCTTTACTGATTCTGAAATGACTGGAGCAAGCCACCCTGATCGAGTGGATATTTAGAATGGATAGTAGAAACTGACCAGACTAGGGTTAGCCATGTCCCATTAAAGAACAAAAAAAAAGACCCAAGTGGTCATCCTTTTACAGTTCAGCCCAAAAACATTAAGGAAGTGACCAGACTGGGCATGCATCTGTAGAGTTTTGATGTTTGCCAAATGGGACTGATCATTGATACGGCAACTATCGCTACAGCTCTAGATAATGCATTGTGTGGAAATGATTGTGATATTTCTGAGATCTAAAAAGCTGATGTGCAATTTCTTCTTTGTTTTTATGAGACTAGCAGAAAAATGTGACTGTTTTAACTTGTGCTGGCTACGACTAAACCCTAACCTTGCTCTTTATTTCCAGCCCGTTCCTCAACTCCAGCTAGCCCATACGGTAAACTAACAAGTGTTTGTCTGAACACACTTCACTCTTCCATTTGTTTTGACTTGGCTCTCTTACTTTCATTTCCAGCCATAATGTAGCATGTTCACCAGCTTCATTTCTCTATCCATTGTCCACTTGAGGTGAAGTATTGTGGAGGGTGATGCTGAGGCAGCTCCACACTGCTCCTTTATGTGTAGCATTCACTCACCACGTCGCCACCAACATTTGGTGTTCCTTACGCCTACTTCTTTGGGATTTTGTTTTTCCTCTTTTAGCCAAGGTAGACACATTTTATGTAGATGTGTGTTAACTCTAGATTGACCTGTATTGGTGCTTCCTTCACCACCTGGATGATTGTGTTTTCACCAACTGTGGAACCTCCATTACCAGAATGGATGTTAAATCCATATGGGACACATGAGTGTCTGAGTGTTTTGTGTGCTTGATGGTCACTCAGACTACAATAAGGATTATTTTAATGATTGATTCCCAAGGCAGTAGTTTTGCTTGTATCTGGATGTTTTTCAGACTGTCCACCATTGAGGTCCCCTCCATTCTAGTTGGTCATGGAGGTTCCACTGAGTAATTCATCTCCATTGATAGCTGTGAGGAAAGCTGTTCTCTTGCAGGGCAACTTTCCAAATCACAACTGTGTCCGATTTTCCAGATGCTGCTGGGTCTGCTGTGCGCTTCCAGCCTTTCCGGCTTTTTCCTGAGAGGAATTCTGTAATTTCTGCACGCACACACTTTACAGTCACATCAGGCTATTTGCACGCAGTGGGTGAAATATCTGGTGTGACGATTAAATTTTACACCATTGCAAGTTATAAATACTTGGTGGAGGATAATTCCTCTCATATTGGAAACACACAATAACTGTCTCAGTACCCAGGAGTATCTGTAACTGTCTACTTTACCTATCAGGAGAGTCAGAGTGTTTAATTGTATGTCTGGGATGCAACAGTGAATATTTGCCAAGTGTATGTCTCTGGTGTGTGAGAGACTGGAGACAGTAAAGGTGGCAGGACAGAGTGGAGAGAGTTGTTCATAAGCTATATGTCATCCTCAGCTTTATTAATAGGGGCATAGAGCACAATGCAAGGTGGTTATGTTGAACATGGAAAGGATGCTGGTTCGGTCTCAGCTGGAAAATTGCACTACAATCTGGGCACCACACTTCGGTGGGGGGGGGGTCTGTAAAGAAGAGGTTTATGAAAATGATTTCAAGGTTGACATACACTCCATTGATGAAGATAGTTAGGAGAAAATGGGTCTCTTTCTCTTGAAGAGTTAAAGGACTAAATGAGACTTAGCAGACATCTTTCCCAAGTTGTCTGGATATATTTGATAGAGAGAAAATGTTTTAGTGTCCAAGTGACGAAGGGAAAACACAGATCGAAAGTAATTCGCAAATAGAAGCAAATGTGAGGTCAGAAAATGCTTTTTCCACACAGCGAGTGGTTGAGGGTTGCAATGCATGGCTGAAAGTGTGGTGTAGGCAGGTTCGATTGAAACATTCAAGAGGCCATTAGATGTTTCTGTTCAAATTAAAATATATGGGGTTATGGAGGTGGGAAAAGGCAGATTAATTATCATTAAGTCATAATGCTGATTTGGAGAACTGGTGCTCACATGATGGAATAAATGGCTTTTCTCTGACCACAACAATTGTTTGTGTGTGTGTGTATATGAGAGAGAGAGAGAAAGAAAGAAAGTGTGTGTGTATAGAATGGCTGAGTGTACTTGTGTGCCTAGATTGGCCATATATACCTGTCTTAGATTGTGTGCGTGTGCGCAATCGTGTTCGGTACGTATGAGTGTATGTGTCTTCAGGTGTGTGTGTGTGTCTTGCGTGTATGTTTGTGGATTGTGATTATATGTAGGAGAGTCTGGAATGTGTGCATGTACCTAAAATACATGTCATGTGTTTGACGTGTCTATGGGTGATCTGTGCTGACTGGCTCCAATTTTACAAATGCAGCTCATTGAAAAATAATCAGGAGGGTGGAACACTTTATCGACTTATTTGCTGCACTTGCATGTTTTCTTTCATCAGCGATAATACAGGAGACCCTCTAGGTTAACATGATCATTTGTGAAATTTAAGCTGGATCTGATCTCTCCACATGGTGCTGTTGTGAAACATAGTTTCCCTGACATACTGTGCAGTTCTGCACTGAGCAGATTTGAATTCCCCACTGTTTCTGCATGCCCATGAGTTCCTGCAGCTACTATAGCTCTTTTGTTACCATTAGTCGTCTCCTGGAGGTGCGTGTGTTGCTGACATTGACCTTCAAAGCATCTTTTGTTCAAGTGAATGCTCTCTACAACTTGACAAAGTTATAAATTATAAGATGCCCACTTACTTTCACTCAATCGTCACCCATAATTCAATGGTGGACCTCTCACCTTGGAGTCAGGTTTGTCTCATTGCAGAAGTCTAAGCAGATCATCTCAGTTGCATCCATATTTCAGTACTGAAAGGATGTTGCTTGATTCAAGGAGACAATAAAGAGAGGCCCCATCCATCCTGGATATAAACGATCTCATGACACTATTTGTGCAAAAAGCAGTTCATTCTCTTCAGTATCCTGACAGTATCTATCCCTCGACCAACACCAGTAATACAGGCAATCTGGTCATCACCATGTTGCTGCTTCAGGGACCTTGCTGTATGCAAATTGGGTGACCACATTTTCTGTGATATAACAGGGACTGCCACGCATCAGGCAGTGTGTCAAGAAACTCAACTGGATTTAATCAAATATGTCCCCAGTAATAGACGCATTCCAGAGTGTTACAAGTTGAAGACATCATTTTGGGGGATAACTGAACATTGAAGACCTACCAGTAAATTTTTAAAAAGTTAATACGCAGATCCATTTGCTTTCTTCCCAGTTTGTGTAAAAATAAATCCCATGCATACAGCATTTGTCGACTTCTCAGTAGACAGCCATAGGTTCAAAGAGGGTGATCCTGCCTGAGCAAATACCTTAAACTTTGAGGATGTGTCCATCCAGGGATCCCCATTACTCTGAAACTGCTTATGGTAAAGTTCAACACAAAAGGCTGTGAATTAACCTGGAGGCTGTGGACTCCTCATCACTTTTAGCCTGGCTGCAGGGCAGCAAGCAACTTGGGCTCATTAAAAGGATTACGACTTAAGTGCTTTTTATTAAACTGAATTCAGTGAACCCTCGTCCGATGAATTGTGAGGGAGTTGTTTAGAATTTATGTGAACCTGGCGAGAGGTCCTAACCACAGAAATTTGTTGTGATATTCCATAGAGCTTGCCCGTTGCTCCCACCCTTCTTTCCATGGATCTGAAACATGTTCCTTTCTCAATAACACATTCGATTTCCTTTCGAAATTCACAATTGAATCAGCTTCCAGTCAGGCAATGTGGTCTGGGATGGGATAGATCTGGGATAGACCAGAACGGCCAGCTGCAGTGGCAGAATTCTCCCTCACTTCCTCTCTGACTTTCTTTTGGCAAGTCCTTTAAATCTGTGTCCTCTGGCTGTTGACCCTTTTGTCGTTGGAAACATTTTCTATTTTCCCTTCATAATGTTGAATTCCGTCATGAGATCTCTGTATAATTGCCAATTGCTGTAAAGGAGAACAATCGCAGCTCTCTCTAATCAATCCACAGAATGAAAGACCCTCATTTCTCATGCCATTGAAATAATGCTCATTTGCATTCCCCAGAGGCTTTTAAATATTTAACTTTGTCTTTTGACATGTACTGGTTTTTAATAAGAGCAGATCTCCGAACTAAATGATGCTGTTCCAAAGTAGAGCTTATCACATTTCGGTCAGAGATTAGAAAGTTTATTTGCACTCTAAAGAGTGACCATTACACAGATTGAACATCCAGTTATTGTAGTGAAAGCAGAAATGCAGCAATCATTTAAACTCTGTCTGATCAGAGTCTGTCAGGTACCTCCGAAGGATTGAGTTTATTAACCCCCACCGCTGCCTCCCGGCCTGACCTCTTCCCTGTTTTGTATGCCTTAGACTTCTGCCTCTATTAAGCTCAGGCTGAACAGTCTTTCTGAAGACAAATAATTTGGCAACAAATAATTAAGAGCTTCAGTTTGAAGAACTGCAATGGACTGCAAAGTCCAATCATGCATACGGGTCGTTTCAGTCTCCTGAGTATCTGCATGTAGCTGTTTTTGCTGAAGCCTTATTGAACTTGATGGTCACTGCTGAGCCAGACCTAACATCTCCCCATCTCCCTGCTGGGTACGCAAGAGAGACCCCTGTGCATGCAGCCACACCGCCTTACATTGCCGCACACATCCATCCAGTTTCTGATTTGTTTGACTCTGTCGCATCTTTCTGGTTTTAATTTAATGTCTTCATTCCATAGACAGTCCCGATCCCCCTTCGGACCTGGAATTAACCAACCCTCAAGATAGAAGTGTGCAGCTGTCCTGGATTCCAGGGGATGATCATAACAGTCCCATTACAAGTATGTGTGTTCGACCTTAAATTCTGAGGAATCTTACAGCAGACCATCAACACACCAATTCTTTGCTTCATTCTTCACTTTCAATCAGATTATGGTGCATCTGTACCTCAAATCTAGTGGGCATCTTTACGACTTTAACACTAATGACTTAGCGATCAATGTCTAATTAGATGCTTCAGTTACAAATCCCCAGCATCTTTAGCCTTTTGGTGGAGTTGGTGCCAGACTACCGTTAGCCTTCCACTTGGGGAGAATGTTCCCTGCCACCATTTGAATGACTTGACTCGAATTTCTAGGTTTAAACTCCCTCACCAGAGGAGATAGTTTCTCTCAATCCAAACCAATTGCTCTGAATATTATTTTAACTCCCTCAATTAACACTTGTCCCCATATTCTTTACTTAAAAGCTTAGTAATAATGTTAATGGAGCCTTATTACCTTTAAGTTTGAGCAGCACCGTGGCTCAGTGGTTAGCACTGCTGCCTCACAGCACCAGGGACCCCGGTTCAATTCCAGCCTCAGGTGACTGTGTGGAGTTTGCACATTCTCCCCATGGCTGCATGGGTTTCCTCCAAAGATGTTCAGGTTAGGTGGATTGGACGTGCTAAACCACCCTCGGTGTCCAGGGATGGACTAGTCATGGGAAATGCAGGGTTACAGGGATAGGGTAGGGGGTGGGTCTGGGTAGGACGCTCTTTGGCCCATCAAGTCCACACCGAACCTCCAAACAGCCTGTTTCCACACTGTTGGGATTGCACGATTCTAACTGCCGTTCCAGGGCTTATGGGCGTTGCTCTGCAGTTGAGGGTCTTTCGCTCATTGAGATAGGGTATGGGGGAGTGAAGCTTTGCTCAAGTAGATACAGACTGTTTCCTCTAGTTGAAAGGAGCATCATTCGATGCCACCATGGTAACCAAGGAAGTTCTAAAGAGAATTCCTCTCCTGGAGAATGGTGAAAATGGTTGAGGTGAATACAGTTGTAGGTCTGTAGTAGTGGAAAGGACCCTCCCAGTCTATCCCAGTCAAATACATGCTACCAAAGTATTCTAATCCACACACTTGACCCATAGCTATGTTTGCCTTGGCATGGCCAATGCACATCTGAACAGCTCTGACATGTTCTGAGGGTTTCTGCCGCTTTCCCCCCCCCCTTACAAGCTGTGAGCTCCTGAATCCCAGCACCCTGTGGCTGAACAAGTCCTTTTTGACATCCCCCTGAACCTCTGACCCCTTGCCTTAAATCGATGCCTTTGTCATTTGATCCATTTATCAAGGAATCTCTTGACCACGAATGTTTTTTCTGGAAGCAGGAATGAGGGAATGAGGGAGAAGGGACTGGAGAGACCTGATGTGATTTAGATTAAGAAAATGGGACAAAGCTGAAAAAGAGCTGGCTGAGCCAGATGAATTGTTTCTGTGCCACGTAGCCTCTGTAATCCTGATTAAACCAGGATACCCGCATTCTGCAACATCATTCACATTTAGCCTTACAGCACGGAGTTGACCTCTTTCCCTGCTTGTTCTGGGGGAAAGAGAACTCTGCTGTGATAACAGACTGTCGATATGGGTCTGGGATGTTTGAAGGATGTGTCCAAATTTGCCAAGTTCAAGTTGAGGTTACGCTGGGGGAATGGGGTGGAGTGCAGAAATCTATGTTAATCTTGAAACTAAGAAATGCTTCTGAGTATTTATTAAATGGCAAGTGATCTCTACAGCAAGTGAAGTCCATGCACTAATGTGAGTAATACTGGTTTCCTCTCAGAGTTCATCATTGAATATGAAGAGGATCAGTTTGAGCCTGGATTGTGGCATCATTTGACCGATGTCGGAGGAAAGCAGACAACGGTCCACCTGAAGCTTTCCCCCTTTGTGAACTACAACTTGCGGGTCATTGCTGTCAACCGAGTAGGCAGGAGCGATCCGAGTTATCCATCCGAACGCTACTTCACACAGCCAGCTGGTAAGATATAGTCTCTTAAAGGCCAATTGTGTTTTACAACGATGACATCTGTACTACCAACGCCAAGACGGTTGGCAAAGATGGCTGCTGGTGTCTGCCCAGCAGAGGTGATGTTGCACAGTGGTCTCTGTGCCAGGATAACTCTGCGTGCATGGGTGACGTTATCAGTTCATGTACAGATAAATCAGACTCTGGTTTGTGAGCACCCTGATCTTTTGCTGTAAATTCCCATGATCCAACTCCAGGAGTTATCTGACCAAGGAGCAGCGCTCCGAAAGCTGGTACTTCCAAGTAAACCTGTTGGACTATAACCTGGTGTTGTGTGATTTTTAACTTTGTCCATCTCAGTCCAATGCTGGTTTTTCCACATCATGTTTCTCAGACATGTTCACGCAGATGAAGTCAGTGATGGTGCCAGATAGGAGGTGGGTAAATAAAATGGTGCTGTCTCTACCTTTGCTTTTGTGCGATATAGCAACTCCTTTTTGTTTCTTGCAGCTCCTGATGAAAACCCCACAGGAGTCCAAGGGATGGGAACAGAACCCAACAATCTGGTGATAACCTGGGAGGTATGCAAACTGTTTGTTGTAGTGGACTTACCAGTACATCTGACTGGTTCGGTATGTGCCACTTCATCAATATTGGTATTTCAGAAAGGACACTTACAGCTTGTTCCAGTGATTCTATTAATAGAGGTTTCCCACAAACTTTATACAGTAACTTGGAGAAGATTAAGAGGTAACCTTGTTGAGGTGTTCAAAGTTCTGAACAATTTTGACAGGGTAAAGAAGGATATTATGTTTGCACTAGTTAGTATGTCAGTAACTCAGGGTCACAACTTGAAGATTGTCAGCAGGGGAGCTAGGAGTGAGATGTGGAGAAACTTCTTTGATCAGAGTTGTTAGAACTTGAAATGCACTGCCTAGGAGAGCAGTGGAGCCGGATTTCAGAAGAGGCTTCAAAGCAAAGCTGGTTATATATTTGGAAGTGATGAAGTTAGAAGGCTGTGGAAATAAGGTATAGTCGATTAGCTGGGTATAGTCGATTAGCTGGGTAGCTCTTTCGGTACAAACACAAGGGGTCGAATAGCCTCCTTCTGCACTACAACATGCTATAATTCTGTGTAACAGAGTAAATGGGTGCGAATCTTTGAAATGTTGAGGTGCAACAGTTTGCCCTAGCCCTGCAGGCCAGTTATTTTATGAACTGCTGTAAAAGATAGGACAATGATTGGTCCAATGACATGGCTATCTATTTTCTGATGAGTTTCAAGCCTTGAGTAGCACGTATCTGGTCTAGATTGAAACTAGAGGCAGGTTGGTATGAGATTGGGAAATGTCAAACTAACTGGGGGTGGTGGGGTTGTCCCTTCTCTGAAGGCTGAGGCGTATTGTTGGGACAAAGTACAGAAAGCAGTCCTTCCTCTCCATCTACCTGCTTTACATGGTCTGGGAAGTCTTGGCTATGATGTCTACATGTCTTAAATACAAAACAATGCCAGCTAAAGACATGGCAGATGCTGTATTACAGCATATATGTAACCGAGGTGTCCGAAGTCACTATTGTTGCAAGTGTTTAAACTCTGGGCTTGGCCAGCTTAATTCCTTCTGTTGGGGCTTACTTAAAAATTTAGAGTAAATATTTGGCTCATCATTGCCCCCTTTCTTTCTGCCACCTACGCTTCCTGCGTTCTTGAGGTTCTCTCCCCTGCTCTTCTATGGCATGATTCTTAAAGGCATCAGCAGCCTACACCACCATCTTCCAACAATCACTTGCCCCAAGGGTCAGTCTTTGCACCAACATTGTGTGTCATTCCAACATTGTGGAGGGTTTGCACCAACATTCCTATAAAAGTCGCTGGCAGAGAATCAGGAACCCTGACTAGACTTCAGTCCCCAAGACAGGATGCCGGGATCAAGTGCGACCCTCCAATTGCTGCATTAGAAAACTCAGCACACAGCAAACTCTGTGTGACATACACCAGGCAGCTCTGTCTTCATGACATCAGGCAATGCCCCTCATGTGATGCCAGGCCATGCCACATAACACCACCAGAGCAGCTATTGTTTCCAATAAGGGTTTGAACGTTAAATAAATTCAAACAACTCTTTGTTTTGTCTATCTTGGGGCCTCGCAATTACAATGCCTTGCGCAACTCAATACACACAAGGGCAGACACATGTGCACCATGCACGCATGCGCACACACACTCACTCTCTTCACTGAAGGGAGAGATGAACAAGCCAATAAAAACCTCAGCCAATTATGAGTTGGTGGGACAGCAAGGGACAGAGAATTATAAATATTGCTCACATACCAATGTCAGTGATCCAATAAGCCACACTGGCTCCCAATTAACATTAGCTAGCTACTTATCTTTAACACAAGGTGATATGGGCTTCCCCGGAAAACACGTCAGGCTTGTAGAATCTTGAGGGGGAAGGCGACTGCCTGGCGGTATTATCTCCACACTGTTAACCCAGAGACCAAGGTTCTGGGAATCCAGGTTCGAATCCTGCCATGGCAGATACTGTAATTTGAATCTAATAAAAAAATCCGAAATTAAGAATCAAATAATTATTTTCGATTGTCAGAAAAGTTAAATTGGTTCATTATCATCATTTAGGGAAGGAAACTGCCATCCTTACCTGGTCAGGCCTACATGTGACTCCATACCCACAGCGATGTGGTTGGCTCTCAAACTGCATTCTGGGTAATTAAGGATGAGCAATAAATGCTGCCCCAGCCAGTGACGTCCATGTCTCATGATTAAATTTTAAAAATTGTCACTATTGACCACATGATCCAACAACTTGTTCCACGTGTCCCCTGTTGTGCAGGGCAAAGATCAACCTCCCCCCCAACCCTCTCCACAGACGTCCAACCCAGTTCTGTTTGTAAATGACTGGACATTTGTTTGCTGTTTCTCTTTAGCCTTTGAAAGGTGTCCAGTCCAATGGGCCAGGCCTAACTTACAAAGTCAGCTGGAGACAGAAGGACAGTGATGACGAATGGACCTCTGTGATGGTTGCCAATGTTTCAAAATACATCGTTTCGGGCACCCCGGAATTTTCTCCCTATGAGTTGAAAGTGCAGTCGTTCAACACCCTTGGAGCTGCCTCGGAGCCTGAAATTGTAATCGGATACTCCGGCGAGGATTGTAAGTAACCGTTGTTCTTGTAGTGTTGGTCTTGTTATTCTGTCATTTCTCAGCCGTCCTTTCCTTGACCGAGCAGCTCACCTCAAGCATCGTAAAAAGCAAATCGGCTGCTCAGAGTGATCTGAAAGGTGAGAACAGATTGCCCCAACAGGACACAGGAATTAGGGCTGACGTCGACAGTATGGCCCACCGAGCCTGTGCTGCCGTTTAATACAAACATGGCAGATCTTGGGCTTCTACTGCACTTTGCTGTCCATTCCCCGATTTCCTGGAATCCCCAAGAAACCCAATTTCTGATTTTTCCAGCCTTTACTACATTCACTGGGACAGGCCAACCTTTAGTGATTCCATGGGTTGAGGCATGTGTCCATTGTTCTCTGTTATGGACCAGTCCAATCCCCTCAAAACATACCAAGGAGATAGCCTCAAATCTAACTTCTAATTTATTTAATGGTGCCGCATTCTAGATGCAATTCAATTGGTCAAACCAGGAGGCTTTAAGCAAAGCTCACTTTATTCTTATACCACAGTTAAAATACAGATAAAGAATTTGGCATAACTTTAACTCTTTCAAAATGCTTAACAAAATAATAAATTATTATCGTCCCCCTTATCTGTGGGGCATACATTCCAAGACCTACAGCATAAAGCCAAAACTGCAGATAGGAGCAAACCCATTCATTTAAATGGGAAACATACCTTCCCAGCAGCCCTTGGTCCTTGGTGCTGGAACCTTCCTTATAATATGTTCGGCCCGTGGTAAACCGCAGATAACTAAAACCACATAAAATGATTCCATGGATACAGCGGTTGGCCTGTACTACTCATCGACTGTTCCAATACAGCCACATCCCATAGACATACCCTTGGCAAAAGCAAATTCTGCAAAACAGATCTCCCTCTCTTGCTGTCTCCAGTCCAGAGAAGGAACACCGACAGGTGTGGTGCTGTGGCTTCATTGGTTAAAAGGCCTGCCTCGTAAACTAGAGATACTGAGTTCAAATCCCAGCGGTGCCTGCTTGTTGTGTTGAAGGGTCATTGTGTCAACTTCTTTAGGGCGGCACAGTGGCTCAGTGGTTAGCAATATTACCTCACAGCGCCAGGGTCCCAGGTTCGAATCCAGCCTCGGGCAACTGTCTGTGTGGAGTTTGCACATTCTCCCCATGTCTGCGTGGGTTTCCTTCGGATGCTCTGGTTTCCTCCCACAATCCAAAGATGTGCAGGTCAGGTGAATTGGCCATGCCTAAATTGCCCATAGTGTTAGTCAGAGGGTATGGGTGGGTTACTCTTCGGAGGGTCAGTGTGGACTGGTTCGGCCGAAGGGCCTGTTTCCACACTGTAGGGAGTCTAATCAGAATGAGTCTTGCAGCAGAGACAGAACTCAAGCTCTTGCAGTAGCAGAGAGAGAGCTGTATCAAGCAACTGAAAGGACATACTGGAACCCTGGGTCTGTGAGAGGCTGATTCCATTCATGCTTCTTTTTAATTTAAAAGAAAAACCCAAAGTCTGCTTTCCATGGAACAGCCACCTCAGCACCAGGTTTGCAACACCCCTCTTCAAGAGAAACAGGACAGAACAAATCCCTCTTAAAGGCACACATAGTCACATTCCCACAGAGCTGAAAGTCTCTGGCTAGATTCCCCGTTAGTGCTGAGTTTTTGCCTGGCTTTGGATGAGGCAGTGATTCCAGAGTTCAGGCTTGCCTCAGAACTGTTGGGCTAATGAGGAGGAATAGCTAGGTGGTGTTTCCTAATCTCAACCACTATCTATCTACCTCGCTGCTGGAAAGGGGACTTGAGCTGACATAGGTTTGAGCTAGACTGAGAAGAATTTGAGATATGGCACTTTTCCAGGTGATTCCATGTGAACTGGTCCTTGCTAAAAGTTAGGTTGAACTGGAGTAGCTTGGATTTTATTTCCAGAAACAGGGCATTACATAACTCGATGGCCATGTTTGATAGCAGCTGAACACCCACCCTCACTGTTGTCTGTTGTATTTCAAAAAGAAGGAATAAAGGAGAAACCACCACAAAAGTCGAGAAAGAAACAGTTAAATGCAGCAGAGTTCTTTGGATGAGAAGTAGAAATGTCAAGATAATTTTTCTTCTTTTTCCTTTACTCTCTGAGGGCATCACTGACAGGGCCAGTATTTGTTGGGTATCGTTACTTTACCTTGGATTGAGTGTCGTGCTAGACTGTTTCAGAGGACAGTTCAGAGTCAACAACATTTTAGGTCTGGAGTCACCTGTAGACTAGACATGGTAAAGGCAGGGTCAAGTCCATACCTTAAAAGACACTAATGAATTCAATGGGGTTTTAAAACAATTGACTATAGTTTTGCAGTCACTATTACAGACTGGCTTTCAATTTCAGATTTGTTGGGGTGAATTTAAAAACCGCAAGCTGCCGAGATTTGAACCAGTGACCCCGGAGTTTTACTCTGGGTGTCTCAATTTAGCGTTATCAATTAGCCATCATCTCACTTCCTGAATTTTTTTATCATTGTAGTGGATTCTTGTTTTTCCGTTAGACTAAATAGCCTTCGACTTGTGTTCTTGCCAATGAAGTGATTCGCAGTTGATACCAATGTCAAAGAAAAATGAGTCCAAAGCCAAGCCACTTCAGTACACCAGCCCTTCATTTTTAACAATCCGTATCAAAGGAGCATTTTGTGGTCTGGTCTATATGTAGTCTGTTTTAATTATAGCAATGCTATCATTTCTTTCAGCTATCTCCTGGCTTAGTATAGTCCAACTCACTCAGCCCATAATGAGTAAGGAGTCTCCTCCTGTACTGTTCTCTGATCTAGAGCAGTGAATGACGATGATAGGAAAACATGAACGGAAAAGAAACCAAAACATGTCCTTGTTTGTGAGAAATGTATTGAACATTAATGTGAGTTGCTATTTGTGTGGAGCTGCGAACTGTGTTATAGTTACGGGTGACGGGAAAATCACTTGTCTGTTCCATTTCCAGTGCCAATGTTGGCTCCTAGCAATGTGCGTGTCCACGTCGTCAATAGCACACTCGCAAAGGTGCACTGGGACCCAGTTCCACTGAAAAGTGTCCGTGGATTCCTCAAGGGATATAACGTAAGTGGATGATGAGATGAGGTAATCAGCAAGGCTATTTCCTGCTCAACGTTCGTGATTAGCAGGCCTTGCAAATCCTCAGTGAGAAAAACCAAATCCAAACTGAGAAGTGTTTAGAGACTGCTATCTGGGAAGCAATGGGTAGCAGAAATGCAAAGGAAGAGGGGGCAGCGATTGGAAGAAGGTGAGCCAGATAGATCTCATAGAATTTGGCTTCCCCAATTGGGGCTGTTAACCTGGTGTAATCAGGGAGCCCTGGCTGACAGATATAAGCAGGAGGGTCAGGGTTCTGCTTGCTGTAGGAGCCAGCTGGGCCAGTGTCATGTACTATGCACATGTAAATTAAGAGTGATGTTGATGAGATACTGGCCTCCGTGGAGTTAGTTCAGAGGAATAGAGAGGAGAATGATTGAACGATAGGAGTGATGGTAGTGAATGTGAGGTGAGTGGAGTTCGTAACGAGGCAAATGCAGAGATACTTCTGCTAGAATAACAGAGGGGCGGAGGTAAAGCAAGATTAGCAAAAAAGTAGGAGGCACCTGTGCTCTAGAATGTGATGGATCTTACTCCCTACCATTTACTCTTCACCCTCGTTGCATGTGTGCCCTGCCAATATTGGGTGGAGATGGGCCAAGAGTTCTCGCTCAGGCCTTGAGTCACTCGAGAGAGACAGCGAAGTTCAACCAATGATCCAGAACCAGCAAACAGTCGTTTCCTATAGGTTAAGGAGAGAAAGTGGATGGGAAACTGATAGGACGTTGACGGGATGTTTGGACACTTTGTGATTCCTCTTGCATGCAGCAAGAACCATTGCTTGAGCTTGCAGGTGTGACATGGGCCCGAGGCCCAGTCTGTCATTTTCAGGTGAAGGTATCATCCTGTGACAACTTTCAGGAAGAACAGTAAATTCTCCTGGATAACATTCTTCCTTCAGCCAGCACCACACAAAGTAGCTAATTGGTCATTTTATCTTGGCGAAACTGAGGACTGCAGGTGCTGGAGAGTCAGAGTCGAAAAATGTGGTGCAGCAAAAGCACAGCATGTCAGGCAGCATTCGAGGAGCAGGAGAGTCAACGTTTCGGGCATAAGCCCGACATTCCTGATGAAGGGCTTATGCCTGAAATGTCGACTCTCCTGCTCCTGAGATGCTGCCTGACATGCTGTGCTTTTCCAGCGCCACACTTTTTGACACATTTTATCTTGCCACCTTGGTCTAGTGGTGGCTGTGACTCTCTTTGTAAAAGCGGCGAACAATTGCAGAGGGGTTTATTGGTTACAAAGTGCTGGAGGAAACCTCAATCCTGTGCAAGGTGTGACATCAATGCAAGCGAACTCCTCAATTTCTCTCGTTTACTTTTCACATGCAGATCTACTATTGGAAGCAAGTGAGCCTGAACAAGCGGGGCAAAGGTCACACAGATGTCAAGATTTTGAACTTTCTGGGAGATAAGAGCCACGGCATGTTGCCAGGGTTAGAACCTTTCAGCGTTTACAAGCTAAATGTTCGAGTCCTTAACGGGAAAGGAGAAGGACCTCCCAGTGAAGATGTGGTACTGCAAACTCCAGAAGGAGGTAGAGAATCCAATTGCATTACCTCCTCGATTGAAATGTTTTTTTTCTATAGGCATCTGCGATTCTGAAATGCCCATGTCCCCACGTAGCAAGATCTGGGCAGCATGTAGGCTTGGGCTGGGAAGTACAAGCAACATTTGAATTTGACAAAAGCCAGCCAATGGCCAAATCACACATTTGGTCCCTGGCATTCAATTGCATTACCCTTGCTGAATTCCCTTCAACCAACGCCAAAGAAAGAAACAAATTCATGTTATTACTGAATTTTAGTTCATGGACAGCACTGGAATAGCTGGCATTTTAATGCTTATCCCAATGCTTGTCCCTGGATTAGATTAGATTAGATTTTTTAGATTACTTACAGTGTGGAAACAGGTCCCTTCGGTCCAACAAGTCCACACCGACCCGCCGAAGCGCAACCCACCCATTCCCCTACATTTACCCCTTTACCTAACACTACGGGCAATTTAGCATAGCCAATTCACCTAACCTGCATATCTTTGGACTGTGGGAGGAAACCAGAGCACCCGGAGGAAACCCCACGCAGACACGGGGAGAATGTGCAAACTCCACACAGTCAGTCGGGAGTTGAATCCGGGTCTCTGGCGCTGTGAGGCAGCAGTGCTAACCACTGTGCCACCGTGCCGCCCACAAGATTGGGAAGGTTGTTGGTAACCAAAGCATTATAAGATCAGAAAAAAAAGTGCTACTTTTGTGGCTTTCCTATCTGTTGGGGTGCTTCTAGAATCTCGGGATTTTTGGAAGATTGCTGTTAATGCATCCAGCCCCTCTGCAGCCAGTTTTTTTAAGACCCTGAGGTGCAGGCCATCTGGTCCAAGGGACTTGTCAGTCTTTAATTCCATTAGTTACTCCAGGAGCAGTTATGATTGTTTCAAGTTCCTCCCTCAATTTTCCCTCCTGCTTTTCTACTGTTCTTGGGATGCTTTGTGTTTCATCCACGATAAAGGTGGATACAAAATACTTATTCAGAGTTTCTGCCATTTCCTTGTTCCCATCATTAATTCCACAGTCTTACTTTCTAAGTGAATAGTGCTCACACTCTCAGTTCTTTTCCTTAATTTGTGATTTTTTAAAACTTATATAGGCTTAAGAAGCTTTTACCATCTGTTTTTATATTTGTCAATAATTATCTCTTCTAATGTCTTCCTCTTCATTTTTTGTGATTCATTGTGGTTTTCAACATGTTCCCAATCATGTGAGCGACGACTAATCTTCACAGCGTTATTTTTTTTTCTTTCAACTTGATAATACCCTGAACGACTTCAGTCGCCCATAGATGGTGCCTGACTCTTGTCTTAGAAGTTTTGTGCCACAGAGGAATATACATTTAGTGTTATAGAGTCATAGAGATGTACAGCATGGAAACAGACCCATCGGTCCAACCCGACCATGCCAACCAGATATCCCAACCCAATGCCAGCACTCGGCCCATATCCCTCCAAACCCTACCTATTCATATACCCATCCAAATGTCTTTTAAATGTTGCAATTGTACCAGCCTCCACCACTTCCTCTGGCAGCTCATTTCATACATGTACCATCCTCTATACGAAAACGTTGCCCCTTTGGTCCCTTTTATATCTTTCCCCTCTCACCCTAAACCTATGCCGTCTAGTTCTGGACTCCATGATCCCAGGGAAAAGACTTTGCCTATTTACCCTATCCATGCCCCTCATAATTTTGTAACCCTCTATAAGGTCACCCCTCAGCCTCCGACGCTCCAGGGCAAGCAGCCATGGCCTATTCAGCCTCTCCCTATAGCTCAAATCCACCAACCCTGGCAACATCCTTGTAAATCTTTTCTGAACCTTTTCAAGATTCGCAACATCTTTCCGATAGGAAGGAGACCAGAATTGCACGCAATATTCCAAAAGTGGCCTAACCAATGTCCTGTACAGCCGCAACATGACCTCCCAACTCCTGTACTCAATACTCTGAACAATAAAGGAAAGCATACCAAACGTCGTCTTCACTATCCTACCTACCTGTGGCTCCACTTTCAAGGAGCTATGAACCTGCACTCCAAGGTCTCTTTGTTCAGCAACATGCCCTAGGACCTTACCATTAAGTGTATAAGTCCTACTAAGATTTGCTTTCCCAAAATGCAGCACCTCACATTTATCTGAATTAAACTCCATCTGCCACTTCTCAGCCCATTGGCCCATCTGATCAACATCCTGTTGTAATCTGAGGTAACCTTCTTCGCTGTCCACTACACCTCAAATTTTGGTGTCGTCTGCAAACTTACTAACTGTACCTCTTATGCTCGCATCTAAATCATTTATGTAAATGATAAAAAGTGGAGGACCCAGCACCGATCCTTGTGGAACTCCACTGGTCACAGGCCTCCAGTCGGAAAAACAATCCTCCACCACCACCCTCTGTCTTCTACCTTTGAGCCAGTTCTGTATCCAAATGGCTAGTTCTCCCTGTATTCTGAGAGACCTAACCTTGCTAACCAGTCTCCCATGGAGAACCCTGTCGAATGCCTTACTGAAGTCCATATAGATCATATCTGCCCTCATCAATCCTTTTTGTTACTTCAAAAAACTCAATCAAGTTTGTGAGACATGATTTCCCATGCACAAAGCCATGTTGACTATCCCTAATCAGTCCTTGCCTTTCCAAATACATGTATATCATGTCCCTCAGGATTCCCTCCAACAACTTGCTCACCACCGACGTCAGGCTCACCGGTCTATAGTTCCCTGGTTTGTCCTTACCACCCATCTTAAAGAGTGGCACCATGTTAGCCAGCCTCCAGTCTTTCAGCACCTCACCTGTGACTATCAATGATAGAAATATCTCAGCAAGAGGCCCAGCAAACATTTCTCTAGTTTCCCACAGCGTTCTAGGGTACACATGATCAGGTCCTGGGGATTTATTCATCTTTATGCATTTCAAGACCATCCAGCACTTCTTCCTCTGTAATATGGACATTTTGCAAGGTGTCACCATTTATTTCGCTATTTTCTATATCTTCCATATCCTTTTCCACAGTAAATACTGATGCAAAATACTTATTGAGTATCTCCCCCATTTTCTGTGGCTCTACACAAAGGCTGTCTTGCTGATCTTTGAGGGGCACTATTCTCTCCCTGGTTACCCTTTTGTCCTTAATGTATTGGTAAAAACCCTTTGGATTCTCCTTAATTCTATTTGCCAAAGCTATCTCATGTCCCCTTTTTACCCTCCTGATTTCCCTCTTAAGTATACTCCTACTGCCTTCATACTCTTCTAAGGAGTCACTCGATCTATTCTGTCCATACCTTGATCCTGGCACCAGGGAAGCAACACACCATTCTGATTTCTCGCTGCTGGCCAGAGAAACGTCTGGCTGTACCTTGGATTAGAGAGTCCCCTAACACAATTGATCTCTTGGAACCCAATGCAACCCTCATTTGTTGAGGTCGAGGAAATAGCTCCTTAATAATTTCCATTGTTTCTTCACCATCTTGGCTTTTAACCTTGTTTGCCAATTCTGTTTTTGCATTAGATTAGATTAGATTCCCTGCAGTATGGAAACAGGATCTTCGGCCCAACAAGTCCACACTGACCCTCTGAAGAGTAACTCTCCCAGACCCATTCCCCTAACCTATATTTACCCTTGTCTAATGCACCTAACACAATGGGCAATTTAGTATGGCCAATTCATCTAACCTGCACGTCTTTGGATTGTGGGAGGAAACCAGAGCACCTGGAGCAAACCCGTGCAGACACTGGGAGAATGTGCAAACCCCACAGGGACAGTTGTCCGAGGTGGGAATTGAACCTGGGTCCCTGGCACTGTGAGACAGCAGTGCTAACCACTGAGCCACCGTGCCACCCCTTTTGATCCCTTTAGTCTCAAAAGTTCGATGTAACTCCTTCTTGAAAATGTTCAGCATATTGGTTTCAACCACTTTCTACTGTAGAAAATTCCATAGGCTCACTACTCTTTTCTCCCTTTAAGCTTAAGGTATTAGTTTCAGACATCCATTCCACCCCTCAATATTTAGAATTTATTCATCTTGTCTAATGACACATTACTGTGTCTAAAATAGTTCCTTCACTGGCTGGTTTTAGAATGCATTGCATGAAGAAACTGTCTCAAATAAATACTCTGAACTCCAGGCTATCTTTGCAAATTTACTTTGTCCAATCCATATGAAGATTAAAATTGCCTAGGGTACCCTAATTTATAGGTCTGCCCCCGAATTAATTCCTGATTTACACTCTATCCTATAATGTCGATACCGCTAGAGGGTCTATAAACTAGAGTCAGCAGTCACCTCCTTCCTTGCGATTTCTTCTTTGTTTCCAAACTCATTCTATATGACATGCCCCGGCCAGGTACGTTTTTATCGGGGTGGGCAGATAGTAGCGGATAGGTGGCTGTAGCCCACCAATTTCCAGCTAACCATGAGCCCACCGGCGTAACACAGAGGAAGTGCATGTGCCAAAGTCAGCAGCTCACCAACTCTATGCAAAAATCTCGAGTCAACTATTTCCTTGCCCATTGGCATAAAATGGTTGGCATGGACAACTGGGTGGGTGTAGGCAGTGATTTCTAAAGTTCATTTAAAAAGGCAGGAAGGAAGGAGGAAGGGTTAGTAACTTGGAGTATGTCTTTCATGCGGTGTGCCACCCCCACAAAGGTAGTCCTTCCTCTTCCATCCTACTGCCAATACTTCAAACTCCGTTCTCACCACACCGCTCATCTCCATCCCAAAGGTGGGCAAACGCTCCCCACCCACTACCCTTGCCTTACCGTCCTCCGAGGTCTGTCAGTGCTAGTGGCTCATGTATCAGTACCCATTTCTCCCACACCAATCTTCTGAGGCATGTATTCAACTCTCTGATCTGATTGGAGCTGCTGGCTGTCAGACTAAACAAGCGATCATTACCTTTGCGGCTCTGTTTTTTACTTAGCTCCTAGCTGAGAGCATACCAGCAGAAAGTCTTTCTTAGACCTTTCTAAGGCATTGGAATCCATTGACCACAATAAGTAGGTCTTTATTGTTCCATTCAAACTTCAGCCCCTCTCCAGCCCTGGGGAGCTGTCCTTAGCTGGCACTGGGAAGGCAGCATAGCTTTTGGGACTCTATTTAATGCAGCCAAGAATATGAGTGCTTTCCCCTAACTACTGTTCTTTACTGCACCTACACTCCTTCTCACTGCCCCTCTGCTGCCCTTGTCCTTCCAGTTGGTAAGGCTTGTAGGCTTGGAGGGTATATTTGAAGGGGCTTGATAAGTTAGTGAGGTACATGATATAGATGGTTCACCCAGTGCTACCACAGTGCACTAGTGAAGGGGGAGGTGCCGATTCAGTTACAGTGTGAAATTTTTTAATATGTTATTGGAACAGTAGTTTTTGTATTACTCTAAATGAGCTACATCAGGATGATTATGTGGTGAAAAAAATGCAAGTTTTACTATGTACAAGAGGGGTAGGTTTTGATAGACTGATTGGCCATTTACTAAACCAGCCCTTTTGATCAGTGTTATTGAATAAACATTGCATGATATGATTAGATTAGATTAGATTAGATTACTTACAGTGTGGAAACAGGCCCTTCGGCCCAACAAGTCCACACCGACCCGCCGAAGCGTATACCACCCAGACCCATACTCCTACATTTACCCCTTCACCTAACACTACGGACAATTTAGCATGGCCAATTCACCTGACCTGCACATTTTTGGATTGTGGGAGGAAACCGGAGCACCCGGAGGAAACCCACGCAGACACGGGGAGAATGTGCAAACTCCATACAGAGAGTCGCCTGAGGCAGGAATTGAACCCAGGTCTCTGGCGCTGAGAGGCAGCAGTGCTAACCACTGTGCCACCGTGCCGCCCAATGGTTAATTGGACAAAGTTAAAAATCACACAACACCAGGTTACCGTCCAACAGATTTATTTGGAAGCACTAGCTTTTGGAGCGCTGTTCCTTCATTAGCTACCTGAAGGAGCAGCGCTTGGAACGCTAGTGCTTCCAAATAAATCTGTTGGGCTATAACCTGGTGTCATGTGATTTTTAACTTTGTCTACCCCATTTCAACACCTGCTCCCCCAAATCATAAGTAATTGGAGTGATCTAACTTTTGTGTACACTTGCTCTTCCTGAAATGTAATGGAGTACAGATTTCTGATCAATATGTACTGACATGTGTGCATGTATTTTTCACCAGTGCCCAGCTCTCCAGAATTCTTGAAGATTACAAGCCCAACACTCAACTCTCTGACCCTGCAGTGGGGCCCTCCACTTCATCCAAATGGTATTCTGAATGGATACACACTCAAGTACCAGCCCAGTAAGTATCTGTGTCTGTGTTGTGGTGGTCTATAGAACCTAAAATTGTGTGCCCACCCAAGCTCATTTTGCACAGGATCCATCATCTCTTTGCTCAATTCCATTCCCCCCAAACTGCTAACCACCCAACTTGCCCTCCTGGCCCCCATCGTAGCCAGTATTCTTTTGGATTCTGCTGTCATTTCCCATCTACTGTCATCGTCCCTCTTCAGAGAACACCAACCCTTGGCCCCACCAGCCTCACAAACGACTGTTTCATCTCCAACCTCCAGTACCTGGTCTGTGCCCTGTGAACCTGTCGTCACAGCCCAAAAACATTTTCGTTTTCCCGATACTCTGTGTTTCAGTGCCTGCAGTTAGATTTCTGTCCCTGCCACAGCACTGAAGCAGCTCTTATCAAAGATATGAGAGACCTCCTTTGTAGCTGCAGCAATGGTAAACCATCCTTCCCAATCTTTCTCAGTCTGTCTGCAGCCTTAGGCACAGTTGACCCTGCCAGCACCTCTCTGATGCCCTCAAGTTGACAGAAGAGTGCCAATCTGCTTCCATTCATAACTATCCAATGGTTGCCAAAGCCCGAGGTAAACACGTGCAATGTTAGCTCTCATACCTGTTCGTTGTGCCCCCAAGGGATCTGTCGTGGTCTCTGTCCTGTACTTTACCTACAGTGATACTCTCTTAAGTGTTAGTTTGCATGGACTATACAGCTCTACCTCACCACCACCTCTCCACTGAATCTTGCAGGGTTAACAATTTATGAAACTGCTTATCTGACATCGGTTCTCAATGAGCTGAAACTTCCTCCAATTAAATATTGGATATTAAATATTGGTCCCTGAACCAAACGACTTTATCAAGCTTCTGACTCTATCCCTTTCCTTGTTTGAGATGTAGCCAGTCTCTTCCCAAAACTTGATCCTGAGATGAGCTTCGGACTTGATTATCCTGCCGTCATCCAAACTTGGGAAAGTCACACCTGTTGGAGCTCAGTTCTCCTGATTCATGCATTTGTTGCCTCTCCACTCTTGAATGTTCCGACACACTTCTGCTCTCTCATTCTACACTTAACAAATGTGAGGTTGTTCAAAATCTAGCTGCTCATGTTTTAACTCGCAGTCAATCCAATTAAGGATTGGTCAGGACTATCAGGTCAGTGATCGCTGGAGTTGTAGAAACAGGATTGGCTGCGAGTTGAGGATGGGGATATTTGTGGAACCAGCTACTCCTCCAGTGAGTTGTTTAATGGTCCACCACCATTCGTGACTGGATGTGGCAGGACTGCAGAGCTTGGATTTGATCCATTGGTTGTTGGATTGCTTAGCTCTGCCCTATCACTTGCTGTTTATGCTGTTTGGCATGCAAGTAGTCCTGTTTGGTAGCATCACGAGGTTGTTATCTCAGTTTTAGGTATGCCTGGTGCTGCTCCTGGCGTGCCCTCCTGTACTCTCACTTTGAACCAGGGTTGATCTCCTGGCTTGGTGGTAATGGTTGAATGGAGGATATGCTGCGCCATGAGGTTATAGTTTGTGCTGTAGTACAGTTCTGCTGTTATTGATGGCCCGCGGTGCCTCATGGATGCTCATTCCTGAGTTGTGAGATCTGTTCAAAGTCCGTCCCATTAGCATGGTGATAGTGCCACACAGCCAGATGGAGGATATTCTCAAAGTGAAGGCGGGACTTTGTACCCACAAGGACTGTGTGGTGGTCGCTCCTACTGACACTGTCATAGTCAGGTACACCTGCAGCCGGCAGGTTGGTGAGATGTTTGTCCCCCTTGGTTCCCTCACTACCGGCTACAGACCCAATCTAGCAGCTATGTCCTTTAGGACCAGACCAGCTTGATCAGTAGTGCTGCTTTTGGTGGACATTGAAGTCTCTCACCCAGAGTAGATGTTATGCTATTGTCACTCTCAGTGCTTCCTCCAAGTGTTGTTCAACATGAAGGAGTACCAATTCATCAGATGAGGGAGGACAGTATATGGTAATTGGCAGGAGGTTTCCATGTCCTTGTTTAACCTGAAGCCACGAGACTTAATGGGGTCCGGAGTCAATATTGAGGACTCTCAGGGCAACTCCCTCCAGACTGTATGCCACTGTGCCACCACCTCTGCTGGGTCTATCCTGATGGTGGGACAAGACTTATCCAGGGTTTCTGAGGGTGGTGTGTGGTACAAGGTGATTTAGTGAGTATGACTATGTCAGGCTATTTTTTGACCAGGCTGTGAGACCAGATTTTCGCACTAGACCTTCTCTGAAGGACATGAGTGAATCAGATGAGTTTTCCCGACAATTGGCAATGGTTTCATGATCATGAGTAAGTTATTAATTCCAGATATTCTTTTAATTGACATCAAATTCTACCATCAGCCATGGCAGGATTCAAACCCAGGGCTCCAGAACATTTGTTGAGGCTCTTAGTTAATAGTCTAGCAGTAATATCAGATTTATCTACAGCAAAGTCACAGCATAATGGTATTGAAATTAATTGCAGTCTCTGCCAACAATAATTGTTTGGATTATTTTAATGTGAGCAAAATGAAGTATCTTTTCAATTCCCAACAAGTACTTCCATCACAAAAAGCTCCACACTAGGAATGTGCAAATCATCAAATTTACTGTCCCTTTCCCCCAGTATGAAAACAAACAGTGAACACAGTGGACTGATGCTTCATTGTTCTGTACCCACAAGCCAGCCCCAGTCAGGCTGTTTGAGTCACCTCCTGATTTATGAGGCCATACAATTGGTGAATGTGTGACGGTGGGTTCACACTAATAAACGTGCCCAAGTTCAACAGTATTAATTGTGACATTGCAAGCTTTTCTGTCCAGAAATAAGTAGACCAAAAATATTATTTTTATCTCTGAGACTACTTTGCACATTCTTTTTCCATCCATAATAAATTATGTGCTGGGACGTAACTAATTTGTTGAGTGAGGTGGGTTCCCTCCCCAAAGTTCAGAGGTAGTGTTCTGCCTCTATTATTACCTCAGGTTAATTTATCAACTTTTTTTCTGCTATTCTCTAAACTGGTTACATTGAAGCCATTATGCAATGACTAGACTTGTACTTGTTTGAATATAGTAAACTAAGATATGATATAATGGCAGTTTTTATAGGATTTGATCAGATAAAAAGTGAAAACATTTTTGTTCTATTAAAGGAAACCAGAACAGGGGGTTATAACTTTTCCGTTGTTCACGATCAATGCCAAGAAACACGTGTTCACAAGAATATTGAACACATTCTTCCCAAATTTATTTTTAGATTAGATTACTTAGTGTGGAAACAGGCCCTTCAGCCCAATAAGTCCACACCGACCCGCCGAAGCGCAAACTACCCAGACCCATTCCCCACATTTACCCCTTCATCTAACACTACGGACAATTTAGCATGGCCAATTCACCTAATCTGCACATATTTGGACTGTGGGAGGAAACCGGAGCACCCGGAGGAAACCCACGCAGACACGGGGAGAATGTGCAAACTCCACACAGTCAGTCGTCTGAGGTGGGAATTGAACCCGGGTCTCTGGCACTGTGAGGCTGCAGTGCTAACCACTGTGCCACCGTACCACCCTGAACTATTTACAGTTAAGATTGACGAATTTTTGTTCAGTTAGGTTATTAAAGGCTATCCAACAAGGTAAGGAGGTTAATTTATAAACAAATCAGCCATGATATAATTGAATGATAGACTAGGTTTAATGGGCTATTCTTTATAATAAGTCTGAACAGTTGCTTCCAATTTGGAGTACTTTGTACAGCTCTGGTCACCCTGTTAAAGGAAAGATATTATTTAACTGAAGGCGATTCAGAAAAGATTCACCAAGGTGTTGCTGGGAATGGAGGATTTCAGATAGAAAAATAGACTGGAAACTTTGGGACTTGTTTCACTGGAGCATAAGTTGAGGGATGACTTTACAGAGGTTATAAAATCACGAGGGGCATAGAGCAGGTGAATGACAAGGGTATTTTCCCTAGGGTGGGGGGGAATTCAAAACTAGGAGGTTAAGGTGAGAGAGGAATCATAGAATCCCTACAGTGTGGAAACAGGCCTTTCGGCCCAACAAGTCCACATCGACCCTCCGAAGAGTAACCCACCCAAGCCCATTCCCCATTACTCTACATTTACTCCTGACTGATGGGCCTAACCTGCACATCCCCGAACACTGTGGGCAATTTAGCATGGCCAATCCATCTAACCTGCACATCTTTGGACTGTGGGAGGAAATCAGAGCACCCAGGGGAAATCCATGCAGACACGGGGAGAATGTGCAAACTCCACACAGACGGTTGCCCGAGACTGGAATCGAACCCGGGTCCCTGAACCACCATGCAGCCCTTGAGCCACCATCTTTGAAAAAGGCACGAGAAGCAACTTTTTACATAAAGAGCGGTTTGTGTGTGCAAAGAACTGCCAGAGAAAGTGGTGGATACAGGTGCAGTTACAATATTTAAAAGATGAGTTCAGGAATAACAAAGCTTTGGTGGGATATGGGCCAAGTGCAGGCAAGTGGGACTAGTTTAGTTTGGGAAAATGATCAGCATGTACTAGTTGGACTGAAGGGTCTGTTTCTTTGTCTGTGATTCTATAAATGGCTAAATCACAGAAACTGAAGCAAGTGCTTTGGATGGTGAAAAGCTGAAGAACAGGAACAGATTGAAATTAATCAGCGGGTCAGGTCATATCGAGAGAGAAACCAGTAACGTTAATGTTTCAAATGGATGCCTTATGATCAGAATGGGAAGATATTCAAAGTTGAACAGCTCGTGAGAGAGAACAAACCTAGGGAAAAGGAGCAGCAGGATCACAGGCAGCTCAATAAAATAAAATTTAAATAGTCAGAGAATTTTAGACTGATCCATTTTTAAATCCACAGACTTTGCCGTTTGCTTATTTCATTCATGACCTGCATGAGTTCTGTGGAGGTATGCTTCTCCAGGAGATAAATTTGTACATTCCTTTCTCCTCCGTTTGACCTGTTGTTCTTTGATGATTATAAACTGTGAGCTAACCAGCTTCGAGCAATCTGCATTTCCAAAAGCATGACAGCTGGAATGTGGCAAAGTGTGCTAATGTGATGTTAAATACATGGAATTATAGTGAAATTGATGTGCAAGGCTGTGTGCATTTGGAATACTGTAAAGCATTAATTGCTGGCTAAATGACAGTGTGTAGTCATCAAACTGTCCCTGGTGCGTATCATGACAATGGAATCACTTGCTTCTAGTACAGAAACCTATTTGCTTGTTCCTTTTCAGTTAACAGTACGCATGAACTCGGCCCTCTGGTGGAAATCACAATCCCTGCAGAGAATGAAACCAGTTGGACTCTGAGAAATCTGAACTTCAGCACTCGCTACAAGTTCTATCTCAACGCCTTTACCAGCGTGGGAGCAGGCAGCAAGTTAACCGAAGAGGCCATTACAGTCCTGGATGAAGGTACAGCTGCAGCTAGAGATTGTTGGAACTAGTTCTCTCTCTGCTGCCAGTGTCATTCTTTAACATTACTTTTTCAAAATGTTTCAGATGATACTGTTTGTCCAAATTCTCTGATTTTTTTTTCATCTATATATATATCAAAGATGATGTCTTGGTCTCGTACAGGTTCAGGGATAAAGGTCCGGTCTTGTTGGAAGCATAAGATATATAGAGCAGCAGGAAAAGTTCCAACTGAAACGTCAACTCCCCTTCTTCTCTGATGCTGCTTGTCCTGCTGTGCTTTTTCCAGCTCCACTCTGTACAGCAAAGACTTACTGGGTCAATGGGAAGGAAAAGAAATGCACAAGGTTTTCATAATCCAGTAATTCCACCCTCACCACCTCTCCCCCCCCCCCCCCCCCCCCCCCACCACCACCACCACCCCCCACCCCCCCCCCCCAAAGCTGCACTTGCAAGGATGACAAGGGCAGGAGCTTTGGATCAGTCCTGAGAGGCCAGTCTTGATTGCACCTGATGTCATGTTAGTGTGGAGCAGTCTCATGTTTATTCCACTGCTGGCGTTTTATCCAGATCCACAGGAAATCACTAGGGAAGTCGTCAAAGAACTTGCAAATCTTCCCAGCAGTTCCTAAGAAAGGACATAATGTCAGGGCCACACTTGGAGGGTGGCAGAGGGAGAGGTTTAGATGGCAATGCTTTTCATTTGTTCCCGAACTAAACCACTTCCCCAGGAGGGAAGGGAGCAAATGGCCAGGGTGAAAGAAACTCTGAAATACTCCTGGTGACTGGGGAAATGCACAGGGGTGGTAACTGTGATTCCAACCTGCAATCGTGAGACTGTGCTGCATACTGTCTGAGATACAGGCACAGGTAGCAAAGCCTCTCGTCATCCCTCAGCTACTGCCAACCAAGTCATGGGTACACTATCCGTTACCTTCAACCTTTGCCATTGATGCCCTGTGGTAGCAGTGTGTTCCATCTGCAGGATGCACTGCAGTAGCTCCCTCCACACCTGTGACCTCGAAGGGCAAGAGCAGAATCACTAGGGGCATCACAGTTTGTAAATTCCCTTCCAGGCCACATTGCATCCAGGGTTGGGAATATATTGCTGTTCCTTCACTGCCACTGCAAGTCAAATTCCCGGAGCTCCCTCCCTAACAGAACTGACAGTGTCCTTCCAGCACGTGGGCTGCAGCAGTTCATGAAGGGATTTCGCCACCATCTTCTCTGAGAATGGGCAGTAAGCGCTGACCTCGCCCATGAAACGCACATCCTGTGGCTGAATTTTTCAAAAATGTGTTGCCTGTAGAAGGGAATAAAGCAAGCTCTGCAGGAGATTTTGAGGAGGAAAAGAGTTGGATTCACCAGCACTTTTAAAACAGCAAAACATCGTCACAAGTTTTGAGAATTTGTGTTTCATGTGGAACCTGGAAATTCGGGGAATGAGCAGATTGAGTTCATTGACATATTCCTGATGAAGGGCTTTTGTCCAAAACGCGACCATCTTGCTCCTCGGATGCTGCCTGACTTGCTGTGCTTTCCCAGCACCAGACCTTCGATGCTAATCTCCAGTATCTGCAGTCCTTGCTTTCTCCCTGTATTCATTGACTGCTCACCAGACTTATAAGCTGCCCATCCATCCCTGTGTGAATTTATATTAGGTTTAGTCTTTGAGAAAAAGTGCGTGTGTTTTTTTTTTGCCAGACGATGTTGAGCTTTATTCAGCCAATCGGTTTTCACATGCACCAACACTGAACAGAAATGTGGCGTGTTTCCACTGGTTGGTTTCACCTGTTGAACTCCTCCATCTTTTGAAAGATTTGAGTGGTTTTTGGTGATTCACAGTAAATTGCATCAAGCATTTGCTGATGTATGCTGCCACATAGAGGCCAGTGTTGATCCAGCAGGCCGAGAGGATGGTGATAGTTTGTATGTGAATCCAAAATTGTGAGAATTGTTGACAGAAGTACGAGACTTTACTCCGGAGGTCTGGACTACACCCAGCATTCATTCATTCATGAAACAAAACTGAAGTAAAAGACGACAGTGGCATATTTTGCAACTTTTCAGGTTACCCAGTGGATTGATTGATTCCTGACCCTTAATCCTATAGGTAAAAACAATGACTGCAGATGCTGGAAACCAGATTCTGGATTAGTGGTGCTGGAAGAGCACAGCAATTCAGGCAGCATCCGAGGACAGGCAAAATCGACGTTTCGGGCAAAAGCCCTTCATCAGGAATAAAGGCAGAGAGCCTGAAGCTTCCATGCTTCAGGCTCTCTGCCTTTATTCCTGATGAAGGGCTTTTGCCCGAAACGTCGATTTTGCCTGTCCTCGGATGCTGCCCTTAATCCTATAGTCTTTCCAGTCTGTCATAGTCCCATTATGTTGCCTGATGGGTAGCCAGCAAGTGTTAGGAGCCAAGCGGACGGAGTGCTGGAATTCTGCTTGGAATCTTGGTACTATGTCACACGTTGGCAGCGAAGCACCAAGTGATTGCACTCATTGCTAGGTCCTAGTTGCATCTATTACTATTGAGATGAGTGGAAACAGCTTCCTACCCTATCCCTGAAATTCCAGTGGGAGACAGGAGCAGGCAGGTACCTTTTGCTACAGCTCCCATTAAAGTGAAAGAACGTCAGGCTACCAAGTTTATCTTGGGTTTGGCGGTATGCGGACCCATTGTATGCTCAGTTTAGCCCATTTGAAATGAATGGAACTGGATAAGAGACTAGATGTCTCTCAATTTGATTGTACACCGTGACCCATGATGAATTTCTGCCCTGATCATATTGTTTCTTCATTGTGTCAATGCAAGTCCCCCGGCTCTCTTTACACAAGAAAATGTGCTGAATTTGTAAATGGTGTAATTGTGTTTTAACGTTTGTCCTTCTCTCTGTATGTTTCCAACATATTCCCAGTGTGCTCTTAATTATACAGTATCTGTGTTTTCTTTTCAATGTTCCTTTCTCCCCTCCATTTCTCTCTCTCTCTCTCTTTCTTTCTCTTTCACAATTAACAGTGATTCACCAAACCGCACCAGGGGCAGGCAAAGGTAACCTGCATGGTTTTCTGAGTTTGGGGTTGCTTGCCATGCATTTGGCCTTTGAGTGGCAATAGTTTGGGGTGCTCTGGTGGGGATAGTGGAGCTGACAGCTCTTGAGCTCTCGGTATTTACAGTGTGCCTCTATATATGGCTATAACCAGAAGAATCTGCAAAGAACGGTAATTTCATAGATTGCATTATGTGCACTGATTTGGAAGTGCAGGCAGCTGTTGATCAATAGCACTGCAATCTGCCACATTTGTGCAGCGTATTGTTAACCATACTTTGTAGATTAACAGCAAATGCCTTAATCCTTGAGCGTGCATGAAGTTTCAGTTTTGTGTGATAGATTTTAACAGGTTTGGTTTCTAACAGTAGATTTGCTTTTGGTTTGACTTGATCGTTCAATTGATAGATTTGCTTTTTCAAGGTGAGATTCCATTCCACCCTTCTGCGCTTCAGACTCTCCCTCTCTCTGGCTGAGAGGATGGGATGTTGCTCTGGGTGACACTGTACGAAGTTGTCTGGATATTCTTTTCAGATCCTTCTCAGTACCTTTGCACTAAGACACAACACTTCAGGCTGATGAGCCGTGGGGTTGCCAACCCTCTAGGATTGCCCTGGAGCTCCCCGGAAGTGCATGATTAATTTCCTGGACACTTCCACAAGCAAGCTTGGCAAAATTCATGGGGCGTTTTCTTTTGGTCTGTCAGGAGTTTGACGAGGCAGGGAGTTTGGCAATGGGAATCTGTATGACAAAGCATCCCGGAACATATCCTAGCAGAGTTGGCAACCCTAAGTATATGAAGGATTGTGGAGTGAAAGTTAGCATGACTCGCTGATGATGCAAAACGTCATGTTCCACGTGTCTCCTATATCTACTATCTTTCTCTCTTTTAATTTCCAAATGATGATGTTAACTGCGTTTGACTGCATCTTCCTTCTGTCTCACCTGTTCTCTCTCTTCCTTTCTCTGCTGCTCCAGGAATATCTGCAACATCTCCATTTTTGAAAACAGATTTAATAATCCCTGTTGATGAAAAAATGAAGGGTATTGGCTCTCTTGTGAATGCGACGTTATTACTTTTATTGTGAATATAACTTAAAAACGCTTATTTGCATCACCAAGCATACCAATGTCATGTTGTCTGTAAATTGATTATTTGTGGGGATTAATGTTAAGAATGAGGAGATTTGATTTGAGTGTCTGCGTTGAATGAAGCCAATTCAAATGGATTAATTATGGGATCTAATCTCACCGTTCTCTCTGCCACATTCTACCTCGCCATAAACCATCCATAACATGGCACTGTGACTCTCCATTTAATCTACTTAACCCAAACTGTTCCATCCCTTGTGCTAACTCCAAATAAGTATACTTCAATAAACTTCACACCAGGCCTCCTTGCACACTTGAGCTCTTCTAAATACGTCACTCTGAGTGTTTAGGATGTTGAAGTAGCGAAAGGGTGACAAATTATATCTGTTTGAGAGTGGCACAGTAACAAAGTGGCTAAGACTTGAGATTACTATGTGACTTATCATACAGACATATTAGAGTATGCTTGCACTGCCAGAGCTAGATTTTCACCACATTTTAAGGATCAATGAAAAGAAGGAAAATAGTAAAGAGAAATGGGATTTAGAGTAGCTAGAGATGGGGGTGCTATGATATGATAGAAATTTCTTCCATGTGGAAGCTTACAGAATTATATAGTGACTTTAATGAAGTTGCATGATCATAGTATTCAGTGGAAAATGGAGAGAGTAAGAGTGGAAATCCAGTGTGTCAAAGTACTATTATCATTCCACTTAGAAAATTAAGAATCCTCTTCAGTATTTATTCCCAGAAGATGGGTTAGTGTTGATTTATCTGCTGAAATCTTTCAGTACAGCCCAAGCATGGGCTGGAACACGATCCTGACACAGTTACTACTCTTCACTCTTTACAGTAACCCAAGCATTAATGGCGGCCAGAATTATGTCCTATCAGGTGAAGCAGAGGATAAAATTAACAACAAAGCTAAAAGGAAATAGCTAAAGTCCAAGTGTGTTTTGATCAAAGAAAAAGGCAGGACAGATTTGTTCTGGGTTTTCTGATCTTGAATTTATCGTGACCATTATTTTTCAATGAGAAAGTCACAGCAAGTTTCTGACTTAACCTTATCTTGTGGTGGCCCTGGAGGCCTCTCAGCCTTTCTCTCGAGGCCTGTAAATGCATTCCTTCAACTATTTATCCAGTTCCTTTTAGAAATTGCCCCAATAAAGTTTTAAGGCAGTACATTTCAGAACTGGCCTGTGTAATTGCCTTTCCTCATCATGTCTCGAGGTAGCTGTGAAAGCAGATTAGCAGATTAGCCATTAAAAAATTGAATAAAGAGAAGCAGCTTTGCTTAATTGTGATGAAAATGTGGAGGAGCAAATGGAGGAGTTTAGGTGAATGGGATAGATACACTTGATGGAAGCTAGTTAAAGACATGAGGGAGGAAGGCTGTGCTAATAAGGTTCAATAAACTAAACAGTGGGAAGAGGAGTCTTTCTCTGTGGTATAAATTTGATTGAATCGGAATTGGGTCAGGTGGTTGAAGAGAGTGTGCCCTCAGAATTGGCTGAGACTGGGTGTGTAAAAGGATGGTTATGGTGTTGACATGCTAAATAAGTGGGACTAGGTCAGACTAGGATGTCTGGTCAGCGTGAACAAGTTGGACCAAAGGGTCTGTTTCCGTGCTGCATGACTCTATAAATTAAAACCGGGCGTATGAAAATGGGTGCATTTAATATGAAGTCATGGGGCACAGGCAATGGTTGGCAGTGCACTGCTCTGATACCGTCTCTGAAAAGAAAAGTGCCAACAAATTTACGAAGAATGACATCGCCCCTATCAATACAGCCTCGTCCTTCACTCCCCGCTCACACTCTCATCCAACCACCATACATTTGATGGGCAGCAGGGAGGCCAAGTTGAACCCTAATGAAGTTGAGCAGACATACCCAAGCTGCAATCATTGGCATTTTGTTTCAGAGTGATGGGTTTCTTGGCACCTTTGTGACCAGTGTGGGAGAGGTGTGACCCTGGCTTGTCAGGGAGTTAATCTAGAGCCTGTTTGAAATGTTGCTACCTCAGGGAAAGGGAAACTGGAGCTATCAGCTCTCGAAGGGTTGTGGTTTTCAAGCGGCCCACATAGTGGATTGGGTGTACCTTTACACCAACTGCCTCCCAGTCTCTTGATGCAGCACTGTGGTCCCCTTTTTCTGAATACTCCATTCCCTGCCATCACCAACACTGCTAACTCCAGCCACCATTAGCAAGCCCAGACCCCGAGTCTCTTGATCTCAGTCACTTCCCCAGCCCTCAGTCTCCGCTCTGTCCTACAGGTGTGACTGCCAGAGGTTGTCTCCATGATTTCCTGTCACTGTCAATCTACCCAACTACCGGGGAGGAAGCAGAGCTCAATTCTAATATGACACTGATGCTTCAATTCAGCAGAATCTCTGCTCACCAAGCTCTCCCTGTGCTCTCTTGCAGTGCCCCAGCATTCACTTAGGCCACAGAATGGGAGTGTGCAAAATGGGAGCAAAAATATTGGCACATAGTTCACCTTATTTCTAAACATTGTTGGAAGTCTCACCATCTTCAGTATCTGAGCTGGGATCAGTATACAATGAGGCAGAATTATATTACCCTCACTTTACAAGACCACACATGCAAACATGGAGAGTGATTAGAAGCAGATTCTGTCCTGTATGCAGCTGAACACAAACTCAGGGTCAACTGTAAGTTAATGTAAAAGGCTCAGAATTTGTGCCACAACTGTCATGTACCAAATAAGTTGCAGGCTTTCAGTTCTCTCAGGATCGAAAAGACAGTGCACAGAAGCCTTGCAGTTCTGTAATAGGGTGTTTTATTGTGTTTGCGCGGTATTCCTTTCTCCACTGTTTTAACTCTGCTGAATTTGGCTCAAGCATCTATTAAAATAGTGGAGGAGAGAAGCTTATGGGAACTCATTGAGTCTTCAGATACCAGTCACTCTACAACTTAGCTTCAAGGCTAATGAAATTGAAGCCAGTGACCGACAGAAGAAGTAATTGAATCCCTTACAATGCATTGTTCTTATTATTTTGCATGTATAATGTACCTGGGATTGTACTTTTTCATGTGACTGTCTCTCTCCTGTTGCTTACTTAGTCATGGTACTTCGCCCAGTAATTACGAACATTACCTCAGCCGCAACCCATGCAAATATCAGTTGGGAGTTTGGCCGAACGGATATGCACTTTTATGTTGAATATGAGATAGCTGACAGTAAGAGCGCGATTCGTTGGATTCAGTGTGTTTTATTCCAGCAGATACCAGTGTATGCTGTCGAACACTTGGTAACATTTTTGTTTGGTTGTTGTGTCATCTCAGAAATCAGTCACTCGGTGCCAGTAAGAAAAAAACGCCAGCAGTCTCCTTACTTATCCTGATGAACACTAGTCCTGAGCTCCTGGTCCCATCGTTACAAACCAATCAGACTTGGACTTTGCTTTATCTTCCTAAAAATACAATTGCTACAGCAGGACTTTCAGCCAGGATTAAGGGAATAGCACCTTGAGGATTGCAGGGCAGTTTTGATCTGTGGAGACATCCACAACTTGTTAGAGAAGTGCTGTATTGATTTACAACACCACAGTTATATTCCACCTATTGATCTGATGGTGGTAACTAGAAGCTACATTTCACAGACCCTATCGTTATAGTGTGAATGGCTTTTGTAACGACTATCACGTGGTGCACCAGCAACAGTGTTTGGAAATGTCTAGAGAACTTTGCATTCTCCTTGCAATTTAAAGATTGAACGCCAAGTTTTGAAAGCATTTTGCAGAACCTGTGAATTGTCCAGGCATTTCTTCAACACAGATCTGCTGTACCACGGGCCACTGAAGGGACCAAGCGATGTTGAAGGACATGGTTCTAAACCGTGTGATTATTCAGTCAGAGTTCGTGCATGGATTATTCTGCCAATGGTTTATGTCACCAGAAATTGCCTTATATCCAAGTGAGGATAAAGGATAAGTGCTCCTTCACAAAGTTTGCCAATCTGACTGATTGGAGTATTTGTTATTTGAAAACTCAGGTGGTTCATAACCTCTTTTGGGGCAAAAGGTCTGCCATTCTTAACCAGCCCATCGATACATCACTTCGATCATGCTTCAGTCATTTTCCAAGATGGCTGACAATGAACTCCCTTTGACTGTGACTGGACATGTCTTTCACTGGAATTTCTCAGACTCCATTGGTTTAAGAAGCAGCCCCTGCATCACCACCTTTGTCAGGGCAACTGAAAGTGCAAAATAATTCCCCCTCGCCAAAAACATATAAACATTTCCTTTACATTTGTTATCAAGTGATAGCTCCAGCTCCTTTTTGGAAAAAAAACACTTCCCCGGACACAATAAATGAATAAATGAAGTTTGTTCATGGCCTGCTCAAGAGTTTTCAGACTGGAGAGATTGCTGACAAACACACAATCCTCAGAAGAAAGATGTGTTTAAAAACAAGTTCGTGAGGAGCAGTAGCTTTGGAGAAAACTTGATTAAGTCATTTGGCAACTTCTCGTACCAGTTCAATGCAAGCACTTTGCTCAATCAGCCCTTTCTCTAACAATATACAATAACAACTTTTACATACAAGAGGCAGCGAGGAGTATTTGATATTATTGGAATGCCTGCACTGAACTTTCAAATAAGAAATAATATTTACAAAATAAGCTTCCCTCCAGGGAAATGGTGTACATTTAACTACAGCTTAGGAAACAAGCCCAAGAGGTTTATTTGATCTTTCCATGACGTCATTCCTTCTACCTCTGCCATCCCTCCACTTCACACCCACTTCAGACAATGTTGATCATCTAGTTTTGTCACTTGGTACATCATTTAGTCAACTTGTCGATTCAGCCAGTTAGACTGTGCCTATTACTTCTAAGCTTGTACACCAAGTTCAGTTCCACTATCTGCAGCATTCCATTTTCCCTCTATTGTTATTGCTCACAACTGCCCTCCTCTTGAGTGTTTATGACTGGTATGCTCCTGTGCACTTTGCCTGCTCTGTGCATTACATTTTGCAGCATTCCTATATATAGCGTGAGACACCAGCAGATATAGAGTAGCTTCTAGTTAGGGGTCTAAGCCTATTTTCAGCTGCTTCAATTTAATCAGAGCCTGGCATTCATCTGGTCTGGTTATCCACCTTGACAATAGGCTGCAGACGATATCACAGCAATGTCAATAGCGAAGGAGCCAAGTTGACCCAAAATGTGAACTCAGTTTCTCTTTCCTCACATGCTGCCAGACTTGCTGGGTATTCCCAGCATTTTCTCTTTTGTTATCACCAATGGCTAGACATTGTGCGATCCCAATGCTGGAGAGCACAGAGCAAGATAGCAACATGCTCCATGCAATATGCTGTTACACAGCCGACAGGCACTTTAAACTATTTTTGTAACCTGGTTAAAATTCAATGTATTTCAGTAACTGATGGCCCATCCAGTCACTGCGACATTGGAATTGATCTAAATCTGAGCAGCACGCTGGGGTCTTTGGAGCTTTATTATTCTGGATTTGCAAGCACTTTACTGGCACTTTGGCTGTTTGAGATGACACAACTACTCAGTGTTCTTTGTTAGCGTGCTAGCTGCTTCGTCTGTTCAGTGACCGTGTGCTGAACATCAGTAAAGCGATCTGTCTCTGTTAACTAGAATGTAAAACATCATTCATCTTGACCCATTCTGTTCATTCCTGCTACTGAGCTGTGCACATCATAAATTCCTGTTAAGCAAATGCTCCTTTTTAGACCAAGAAACACATTTCTTCCATCCAAGTTACACTCTCCTATTCACCCCTGCTATTCTGTTTCACAATTTGGAAATTATGAAAGGACTTGAGTCAATTTCCCATTGTTAGTTTGGGCCCAAATACTGACCATTAATAACTTTGTTTGCCCCCATCATATTGTAAACCCCAATATGACATTTAACAGCACACAGATTTGGAACACTACTTTAGGATAAAGTGAGACGGGACGGTACAGACTGATTCAAAACAAATTTTGACCTGATGCAAGCAAAGCTGATAACTTACATAATGGACCTCTCAAGTAGTTAACAGGAAGCAGTCATTTCAGAATCCAGTGCAGCAATCCTGGCTCATTCTTCTCATCAGTCCGAAGGGCAATTAAAAGGCATCTGGATGAGTACGTGAATAAGAAGGGTTTGGAAGGATATAGGACAATTGCTGACACATGGGACTAGATTGATTTAGGATATCTGGTTAGCATGGATATGTTGGACTGAAGGGACAGCCCTATGACTTTACTGTGCAGTTCCAGAAGAAAACCATCCTCTGACACTTTGCAATTGGGTTAAAAATAGAAAATGTCAGGCCTCGTTTTTCCATTGTTAACTTCTGACGCAAGCTTCTATTCAATCTTGCAGTTTATTAACATACAGGATAGAACAAAGTGAAAATCGTAAAGATAGTTGGTTCGCAATTGCCATTTTTGATTTGGAGCTAAATACCATTTGGCCATGAATAATCCCCACACCCTTTCCCTCTCCCAAGATTACAGGAACTGAGAGAGAATACCACAACTGGATGGACTGAATTATACAAAGAGGGGAGGGGAGGGGAGGATTATGGATCAGCTTTTCTTCAGTGTTGTTATTACCTCCTTTCAGCAAGCAAAGACTCTGACTTGAAACAATTCCATATCCTGTGATTTATTCCCTTTGAGATTTTTACACGTTTGTGGATCGTGCACAATTTTCTGTCAAAGCTGTACATGGAACGCCATGTGAATAGGGAGGACTAGAGACAGGGAAATGAAACATTCTCAGAGAGAGAGAGATACCCACATTGAGGAGAACAGTCACATGGACATGGGAGGAGATAGATGTTGATCTTTGAGTAGGACCTGAAATAGCCACCAATACTTGAATCCTAAATGCTTAGACATGGAGCTTTCCGTCTACCCCCACATACAGAAAAAAATTTCAATATTAAGCAGGTCTGAGTGTTCCTTATAAAATCCCCTTTTCTGCACTGGAGCAAATTAGAGAATTTTTTCAATAATTTTGAGTATTCCCCATTTGAGAAGTTCAACAAAGTACAGTCAGTAAAGTCTGAGGTCCCAATCGATTCATGCCTCTTTTTTCACAGTAAGGAGTGATTTTCTGAGCAGGAATTAGTTGCGCCTGTATTTTCACTGTTTCACTTCTCCCTTTGAGTACTACACGTACAAGTAAGAAGTAACCTGCTCTGGATAATCTTCCAATCTCACGTTTCTGTGCTAACCTGCTATCTGGTTGAACTGGGAACACCTCTTCTGGAAGCGCTCCCGATAACACTGGGTAAAGGAATCAAGTCAGACCTCGACATTGATGTCCCTGACAATGCTGCTTTGACTCATCTCAGCTGGCCCACCAGTGAGAGTTTTGAGTCACAGCGATGGAAACCAAGCCCTTCGGTCCATTGAGTTGCCCACCAGCCACTCATTGCTTCCTGATCATCCCACGGCCTAGTGCAAGTTTGAGCCTGGCAATGATGCTGCCCGTAGTTGAGCAGCCACTCTTGTGTGAGTAAGAGCTGCCTTCCTGCGGTCAGTGAGAGTCATCAATCCCAGAGGTGGAAAACTAGAAAGTAAAGAAACTTGGCAAAGTAAAAATGTAGCATAATGATTGGCACACCAACCTTTTGAGAATGGCCAACCTGATGGGTGATCCAAATTGAATTGAGTTTATGGAGGTGGCAACAGGGGTGTGGTGAATGAATTCTTAACAATCTAGCCGCTTGCTTGAATAATGGACTTTCAAACTTGTATTTCAGTACTCCAAGGGTCCATTCATTCTGAGTGCATCTTCACAAATGCACGCACACACACCCTCCATGTGCACACTCACCCTCCACGCACAGATACTCCACATCCCCACCACACGCGCACACCCCTTCCACACACACCCACCCCACGCACACACCCCCATACGCGCACACCCTCCACACAAATCCCCCCCACACACACACACACCCCCAAGAGTACACACACCCCACCCAAGCGTATGTCTCCCCCAAGCACATACCCACCCCACGTACACATCCCCACACATATCCCCCACACGCGCACACCCCACCCAAGCATGCACACCCATGAGTATGCGCACTCACACACACACACACACTCTCTCCCCCCCCCCCCCCCCCCCATGCGTGCGCACACACGCACATCCACATCCCACACATCCTCTGGCACCCACCCCCTCTCTCTCTCACACACATTCAGCATTGTTGCAGCAAAAGAGAGATGTCAATGTAACAATAATTCCGCTCTGGCCACGATTATGTCAGTTCTTTGTCTCCGTACGCTTTTCAGGTAAAGAGCCTCTGGACAAAATGCAAATCAATGCCTCGCAGAACTCCTTTGTGCTAAAGGGCTTGTTGCCAGCAACAGTTTACAGAGTGCGAGTTATTGCCGAGAACCAAGCGGGCCAGTTGCGGAGTAAGGACGAGCGGTTTGAAACCCGTCCACCAGGTGAGGCAGCGAGTGGAAGAGCAGTCGGCTCGGGCCTCCCTCCCTCCTGAGCGACCGACCCGGGCTGGTTGTGGGGTGGGCCGTGGGGCTGACTGAATGAATCCCTGGGCAGGGTCTCTCCGTAGTTTGTGCCGACACTGTCAGAGCTTGAACGCTGTTCTAACTTCAGTGCATCAGCGACATTACCCTTCGGAGGAAGTTGAGGATTATCTCGATATTGACCTTGTCAAAGCCTCATTTTAAAGTAGGGCCCAAGTCTTCCCTGTCAGTGCCCGTGCTTAACTGTCCATCATTGAACACGAAGACTTCACAAATTCCGCTGGTGAGGCCGATTTCTCCCTCAGAGGCAAAATCAGGAAATCTAAGAGCTCAGTTCTTAAAGGGCTTGTCAGGGGGAGTGGAAATCTGATATTATTCCCATCACCCCAAAAAGAAAAGGATGTGGGTGTCAGGGGGATCAGTTGAAATTTTCAAAACTGAAGTAGATGGGATTTTGTTTTTGAAGGATGTGATGATATTCAAGGATATGGAATGAAGGCAGGTCCTTGGAGTACTGATAGACATCAGACACTACCTGTTTGAGTGACAGAAGAGGCTTGTGGGCTGAATGGCCGACTTCAGTAGTCAACATTGGAAATGCCATGCTGAAGGACTATTGCACGTCTGTGTGCAGAGGGCATGTATTTGTCAAGTCAAGTGAATGCTGCCTGCTGGGACAACTGGCTGCTGCTAAACGTGCCTAACTCTAGTTGCTTAATCAGAGAGCACGTTCTGCAGTTACAACCAACTACGTAGCTTTACTCATCAGAAACAGAATAGTTTGCTTTGACAGCTATGAAGTGGGTCTCCTCAACCCAGTGTTTGTCGTCTTGCTGTAGGTAGAGGAAACAGCCTGTTTTTGTATTTATCCAGTCTTAGGATTCATTTGGTAGCTTTGTCTGGCTCAGTTATGGTCCTGACACTTCTTGGTATTGAGGGCCTTGTCAGATACATTCTCTCCCGCACCAAAGGCATAACTCAACAGGATCTGTACTGGGCCTGGTGCTCAATATTATATTTCATCAATACTTCATTCATCCCTCGCTGAACCAACATGACAGTTTTACACAAGAGCTTCCACCCTGTAGTGAATGGCAGCACTTTGAATAAATCTGCAGGTCGGCCTGACCGCCCTACCATTGCTACATTTAAAATTTGGCATCCAGTAAAAGTGTCATGTTGATGCAGCCTGACACATTCGAGTGCTATTTGATCTGTTGGATCCAGCACTTTAAAGAGACAGTGTCCCTTTTTCTAACTGAGGAAGGGACCCGAAACATTAACTCTGATTTCTCTTCACAGACGCTGCCAGACCTGCTGAGCTTTTCCAGCAACTTGTGTTTTTGTTCCTTTTCTATATCGCCTGCTCCGGTTGGGGTTCAAAGCTATCAAGTGAAATCCAGTCTAATCTTTTACCACTGGGCACTCAGCGGTACACTAAGCTGGACACTCCGTGCCAGGCTGTGTTGGCAGAGCCCCTAAACTATAGTAATTATGAAAAATCCCAAGTTCACATTAACTAGCCCAGAGGTGGCTATTGAACCACGTGGGGCATCACTTCAGTAATATTTTTTAAAAGCATTATTGCTTTCCCCCTCTCTTTGTGTTTTTGGGTCAGTCATCGCAGTTCCAAAGGATCAACAGTATGAAAAAGAGGGAAGGGATGCTCATGGGTTTTGACTGGTTTTTCTTTCTCCCAACCTTGACAAATTTCCAAGGGTAAAAATGGCAACTTGAAAGCAGATAAAAGTCTATAGAGACTTCCTTGAATACTTTGTCACTAGTTGAACTCATCTTGTTTCTGCTTGGGTTGCTTCCCTAGATGGAGGTCCTGAGTAATGGTCTTTTAAACAGCTAAACCAGGTTAAGCGTCATTATCATTGTTCCAGAATTCCTGTGAGTAATGCCATGCGTGATCAATTCCTGGCATGCTAATTTTAACACTCAAACCCTGTGGGAGCTGTATCAATCTTTCTAATCTTCCTCATCATCAGTTTACACATCTGATTCCCACCGTCTAACCATGGCCCATAATCTGAGAGTGGTGCTCGACCTGAGGGATGGGAAAGTTCCTTTGGAATGTCAGAAAAGGGCAATGCAAAGAGAAATAAAAAGGGATACTGTGTCTTTAACTCTTTCACTGGCCAGCTTCATTCATGTGCTATCTTCTTTTTGTGACTGATAGCTTTGCAGGAACATTTTAACTTCTCTTTCATCAGATAATTATACACACCCTTGAGGTGCTTACATGGACAAACTCGTTTATGGTGCATGTTTATGTGATTATAACTTGTGGCCAGAGAAAGAGTTGGCGTCCAACTGCAAGGCTTGGCATACACCCTTAAAGTCAATTGCATGACTCGTCAAGGCTCTGGTGATGGTTTTCTGGCATTTGAGTGTTGGCGAGTGAAAGATTTGATGGGGCATGTTTTGGAAACGGTCTGGCTGTGCAGTTATTGCTCGCTTGCAACTTTGATGAATAGCAGGAAGAGCTTTGAATCAGTGCACCATAGAGGAATGTGCTGCTGCTGCTTCTCCCTTTGTAAGGTTGTTCTTAACTCAACACAACTCCACTGACAATAGAAGTTGAGGTGGCCTTTGCTAAGTTGCGAAATGCTTTGGTGCTGGTTGAACTCCCTTTTGGTTGCCCATCATCATTCTCTCTCTCTCTCTCTCTCTTTTTCTTGCCTTTCTTCATTGCTTGCATGCTACATTGCGCCCCATATGTTGCCTTGTTATTTGATTTTCAAAGCCAGTTTGCACTGTCACTGAAAGTTCTGTGAAATCTCCACCATATTGGATTGCATCCCCTTTCCTACTCACAGTGCATATTCAGCGGCAACACTGAACGCAAAGTGAGGCTAACTGAATTAAATCTCAGTCCATAGGTTGGTTTATTTTGGGGAAGAGGAGAGTGGTATCGGTAGCTATACAATTGCACCTATGTTGTTTTATTCGAGTCTTTTGTTCTGTCAAAATTGTATCAGATAATCCTGAAAGTGGATGCTGTCGTCACGAAAAATCATGATGTTTGCTCTTCAAGATAATAAAAACGTAAAATGCTGGAGAAACTCAAGATTTGGTAGCATCTCTGGAGTTCTGAAGAAGATCTATATTGGATGAGAAATGTTCATTCCATTCCCAAGAGAGAAACAAAATTCATGTTCCCAGGATGATGGGACCCCTCTTCAGAACTCTACTGAAGCTGCCAGATCTGGGTTCCTCCAACATTTTTCCATTTTTATTACAGATTTCCAGCATCTACAGTATTTTGCTTTTCTGAGTGCTCTTCAAAATAATTGTGTTTGGAATGCTTTGATATGTTCTGAGTGATGTCAAGTGCAAAATCTTTTTTGTTTGCTAGCAATTTCTCTATGAACCCTCATCTTCCAAGGTCGAGCTTCCCAAGTTAAACTTTACTTTCTCAGAACTTTCATAATACTGTGCCCCTTTCACAAAAAGTACAAGGTAAATGTTAACATTATGCATCCCAGAGATTATTTAGTTGATGGTTCATTTGTTTTTTCTTACGTAAGAATGTGATTTAATTAATAAGACAATTCCTTCATGTTGCAGATCTTTTCCTGTGCTATGGGGTAGACAGGGCATGTTCACATATAATATTTGTGGCAACCAAAGTCCAAGTTATTTGTCCCTGACTCCTGCCAGGGAACTGTGAAGCTACATTATGTCATTGCTGGATTCACTACACTCTCTGTATATCAGTTGTTTCTGTTGGCTACTTAAACATGTCAGAAATATAGCAGGAACCTCTCTTGTGAGTTGATGTGTGACTGCATTGTGTTCTTCTTAAATTGCATGACATCTTATCTTCTGGAGGATGCAATAGTGTGTTGGGGTATTGGTGTAGTATAGATAAATGGATAGCACAATGGCACAGTGGTTAGCTCCGCTGCCTCACAGTACCACGATTCTGGGTTCAATTCCACCCTCCGGTGACTATCTGTATAGAGTTTGCACATTCTTATGTCTGCGTGGGTTTGCTCCCACAGTCCAAAGATATGCAGGTTAGGTGGATTGGCCGTGCTCAATTGCACATTGTCTCCAGGGATGTGTAGGCCAGGTGAATTGGCCATGGGAGATGTAGAGTTACGGGGGCGTGGATCTGCGTTGGATGCTGTTCAGAGGATTGGTGCAGACTTAATGGGCTGAATGGCCTTATCAGCACTGTAGGGATTCCATGATTCGAAATCTGAAGGTTGCCGGTTTACTGGGAAAACAAAGACAGATGTTTCCTCCCCAATTGCTGTTGAATGTTCCCTGCTGGAAAATGCATGTAGATGTTTTGGAGCTCCATTGGAACCATTGGATCCATTGCTGAATATGTATTGGCCCACACAGTGTAGGTGTATTGGATATTGCAAAGGAGAAAGGAAGTAAAACTGGAACAATGACCATGGGTATGTCAGGACAGCAGACTAGAGGAGACAGGTTCAAGACCCTTTTGGGCTTTGCTTAGGCAACAGTCAGTATCTCCAAGAAAGTTGGAGAGAAATCTGGTGGGTGGGGTGGAGTGCAATTCGTTCAGCAGCTGCTACTTTTGGAAAGATCAGTGTTGGCTTTGAGTGACAGTGGGGAGTATTAGTTGCGATGGTTACTGCACATCACTTCCTATTTTCAGTGAAATTTATGGACAAAACGTCAGGAATGATGTACAACAGCTGAACTGAGATCAAAATGTTTTATATTGTCACTTAAAGTCATCAACATTTCATGATTGATATTAAAAACTTTGCTTCTACTGCACTGACTCGCTTGGAAACGGTACAGTTAAAGGCTATGGAATTACATCAAGCATTTGGGTGTTATTTAAGTTTTGTTAAAGTATTGCCCGTGAGTCAGATTCACATTGCGTGCACAAAAATTATTTTCCGCTTTAATTATTATGTGTTTGGATAAGATAACCTATTTCCAATGTGCAATGCATTCAGAATTCCACACAGAAAATTCCTAGGGTCACTATCTTCCCTTACCCTCACTTGTTTCACATCTTAATCAATGTTTTCTCCCTCTCTTCCTTTCAAATAATCGGTCCCTCAGCCATGGCAAGCCGACAGGTAGACATTGCTACCCAGGGTTGGTTCATTGGATTAATGTGTGCCATTGCCCTCTTGATCCTGATCCTCTTGATTGTCTGCTTCATCAAAAGGAATAAAGGCGGCAAATATCCAGGTGAGTGAACCTTTCACTAGCCCAGTGTTCGGAGACTGTGGAGAAGTTTGATTCATGTTTGTGCTAGGGACCTATCCTGGCCTTAAGGGCAGTGCAGAGCAGACCAGTTTGGCATAAGTTTAAACAAATGTTGCCTGAGGAAAGAGCTGACAGGATTTTGTTCTTCAACTCTACAAAGCTACACATAAAGGAGCCCTCGGGCAGGTGCGTTCAGATCATTCCTGGGGATGTGAAACTGGAATAATGATCATGTGCATGTCAGGCCAGCAGACAAGAGGACAAAGGTTCAGGGTCACAATGAACAAGTTGAACAGATGCACCATCAAGAGCAACAAAGAAAGTGTATGTCATTAACAAAGAGACCAGAAAGAGTTAGGCCATTAGAAAAAGGAATTACTTTTGATGATCCACCTTCATGGTATAACTGAGAATGACGCTACTTTCTCTTTAGTCGTCAGGCAAGTTTAGTTTACACAGGGACTGCGGATGCTAAAAATCAGAAACAAGAACAGAAATTGCTGGGAAAGAACTCAACAAGTCAGCCTGCATCTGTGGAGAGAAAGACGAGCTAATGTTTCAGGTCCAGTGACCATTCATCAGAACTGAAGTCTTTGTCTAGCCAACTGTTTTTCTGTTTCCTTGGACTCCATCTCCACCTATCGTTCATTTCTACTCCTTGCACCAGCTCTTCTGCATAAATAGCAACCTTTTCCCAGCTACCATCAGTTCCGAGGAAGGGTCACTGTACTCAGAACATTAACTCTGCTTTCTCTCCATAGATGCTGCCGGAACTGCTGAGTGTTTCCAGCAATTTCCGTGTTTGTTTGTGTGTATAAATTTGCAAAGGATTGGAATCTCCTTTTCTGGCACGAATTGAATTCTTTCCCTTCCTCATTTCCTGTGTTGGATACAGATCTCACCAGAAGTGGGGATCCAGAGAATCAGGATATAATTTTCCACAGTTTAGCAGTGTTGTGCAAGATGGTTATTACCTGTAACATCACAAGATAAGGCCTGCCCATCACGATGTGAAGGACTTTGGGCACTTGTGACACAGTGGTAGTATCCCTACCTATAGAGCAGGAGGCCTGGTTTCAAGCCCCACCCACTCCAAAGGTGTGTAGTAAATTCTGTACAGGTTAATTCAGAAACGGTCACAAAAGACAATCCCTGTGAATAGCTAACCAACATTCTGTCTGCTCAGTAGATTTGTATTAGGCATCATGAGGAAGCAGGTTCAATTCTGTGAGATGCTGTCAGGTCAATTTGTCCTCAAGCTGAAGCTGATCTTTCACAAGAGACTATCCTTTATCTGAGGTCATAAAACTGACTGAGGATTAATTAAAATCCTTTCCTGTTGAATCAGAATTGAGCCTATCCTCTGCCCAAGGTATTGTATCCCTGCCTTCATGGTTTAGTTAGCTTGGCGAAAAGAAGGATTGGTGGCAGTGAATCTATCTATTATTGTTTGTAAGCTGACACCCTACATTATGAGAGCAGTTACCCTCCTTACTGTGCTTAAACACTCATTTTGACTGATCTAGGAGTTTGGGCCTGTTGGATTTGGGAGGGGGGAAGATAACAACGCAGTAGGTTTTAATGAGATTGAGAATGTTTTGATTTAAAGTTACCACCAAAATTGAAGCCAATGACACTTAGGGCTAAACTGCCTGCGTTTACACATTGCTGTATTGACAACCCAGATCAGTGTTGAGTCCATAAAGCTGACATACTCTGTTCTGTCACTCCTCTCTTCTCCACTTCTCCCTCCATTCCATCCACCTTCCATTTCACTCCAGTCAGACCCACCCCACTCCTCCCTCATTGCACTCCAGTGTACCCACCATCCTCCACTTCACTCCAATCAGTTCCACACCTTCCTCAGGAAAGGGTTGTATCTCCGAATGCAAAGCAACGCACGACTCTAATGCGTGCCTTTTTTTATATAATTGTTGATGATTACAGTCAAGGAGAAAGAGGATGCTCACGCAGATCCTGAGATCCAGCCCATGAAAGAAGATGACGGAGCCTTTGGTGAATACAGGTGAGCATCTGCTCTGTACCCTGTCGCCTGCCTCTTGGTACTGCCCCATTGAAGAGCTAGCCGGCTGGTCAGAGTCCTTAGCCCTGGACCCATTGAACGTAGTGAGCTTTGAAACTGTGAATGGTCTGTGTTGGGGTTGTGGCTTTTTTAATTGCAAAATCTTGTTTCCTCCCACTTTGTAGAAAAACCTGAACGCTACGTCCTGCAGTGACTCCCTTATCCCGTAAATGTACATGTAAATGAGTGTTTCTTATGTCAATCCCTGACATCCCAATTTCATCACTTGAACTAAAACTGCTCTCTGCCTCTGACTTCGTACATCTAATGCAGCTGTATCAATGCACCAACTTCTTTAAAAAGAAAAACTGGCACTGGAAGCAATATCTAGTCATTCAACGCTTAGCGAACGATTAGAGTCAATCGTTTCACAGGTTTGCAGCTTCCGGGTCGCTAGGTCAGGTTGTGGAAAAGGCCACAGCGGATGCTATTAAGAAGGAATGTCCTCCCATACTCGGGCCATGGAGTAGAAAAGTGAACACTAGGCGGGAGACGGAAGAATCAGAGACTGGGACAAAAGCAGAGAAAAACCGAGCAGGAGAGGAGAGTGGTTCCTTGATTTTTGAGGGCGGCATTGGCAAGGTAGAGGTTTCTCTGGGTTCCGTCCCTGAGGGAAGCTGTGCTGATTGAATGGCAAGTTGCATGTGTGACCTTGCTATAACGTCCCTTTTTAGGGAGCACAATCACTGAAAAAGAACCCAACCCCTGTTGTTTCATGTGAGCTCATTGAACTGGTTCCATTTGATGACATTGGTCCAGGGAAATTAATTCCGTCAAGGGGTGGGGGGGGGGGAGTTCACCTCAAGGGAGCACTACAGTAAAATTTGATTCTGACAATTCAGGAGCCAAATCGAGAAACACGTGTTCGCACACGGGGTGTCGAAAATCTGAACTCCCTCCTCAAGAGGCTATGATTGCTGGGGCTTTCAGGTGACATCATCAGATTGTTTGTTAGGAGGTGAGGGATATGAAAAGCAAGGAAATTTAGTTCAGCTGTAAACTATTATAATCTGAATAGCAGAGTTGACTTGAGGGGCTGAATAGTCTCCTGTTGTTCCCACTGATCTCCACTGCCATGCTAGAATGAAAGCAAAGCCGCTGTCATAGTGAGGATGAAACAGTGGATTGTCTTAGCTTTTCAAGGAAATCTGCTTTCGGTCCTTACCCAGTTTGACCTACATGGGACTCCAGACCCAGAGCAATAGGGTTGACTCTGAAGTGCTCTCTGAAATGGCCTAGCATGTCATCAGCTGTATCAAGCACCGCCCCCCCCCCCCCAACCAAAATGTTGAACTGACCAAACGAGATGAACCCCCCATGGTCAGCCAGGGTCAACCAGGGTGCTAGAAATGTCAATGACACGCCACTTCCATTTGTTTCTGCAAACTCCTCCTGGCTGACGTCTGGGGTCCTATGCCAGAATTAAAGCTGTCCACAGATGAGTTGTACCTTCTAACCTGTACTGTAGAGACATTGTGTGACCAGGCCAGTCCCAGGGGTGGCAGTATGCAGTCAGCACATGGGAATCATCACCACTAACACACCAGATCCCATCAAGCTTTTTATAGCTTAGATCCAACATAATCAAGGAAACCTCCGGCTAAATATCACTCAACATCCTCTGTCATCTAAGGAATGGGTACTTCTCCACCTTGAACACAAATTGGAAAAAGTACCAATAGGAGCAAGGGCACAGGATGTTCTCTGGGCAGAGAGCCCATTGTCTGTCAGCAACAGTAACTCGATAGCTCCGCCCCCTGACTGAACTGGCTGAGTCCTAAAGGTCAAAGCTGCTTATGCTACTTCGACAGTAGGTGGTCTAGGAGCCAATATGAATGATACAACTTTCTTGATTTCAATCTGGTGCAACTTCTATGTGCATTTAGATCATTGGTCAGAGTGACCCCTGCTGCAAGTCCGTGTGGCGACAGTCTCACCCCCGCACTTAGGCTACCGTTATGTGACACGATCGACGTGCAAATGGGATACAGGCAGAACAGAGCCAGCAGTTGTGCATTCAAGATATGCAACGGGCCACACCAATCTGTAACCTTGAAGCTTGGCATATCCCATATACTGCCATTGCCATCATTTTAATGGAGCAATTTAGTTCTTAAAAATGAGGTGCCAGTTGAGTGAAGCGACTATATTGGACTAAACGCACACCAAGCAGTGGAAACAGCATGTTATAGACTGCTAAGGAACCCCATAACTAACACATCTGATTTCATGGGAGGAAGAGGTCCAACAAGCGCCCCCTATCCTCAATGATAGCCTAAGTACAAAAGCTAAGACTGCAGAACCTGTGAGCATTCTCACAGCCAGAAGTGTTGAATGAGGTCAGTTCCAGCATAAATGCACCTTTCCAGCTGATGGTGATATTGAGAAATAGTTGCACCGTAAATTGCACAGTCGTGTGCCCCTCCAAGCCAAGCCCTTGTAGTTTTGGCACCTGCCTGACAAAATGGAATATTCTCACGCCCGTCTTGTCCATAGAAAATGGGGTCAATTACCATTCGTCTTATATTCTCGATCATCAGCTAAGTCACGGAGGGTAGTGTTGATAGTGCTATCAAGGGGCACTGACACAGAACAGCCTCTCACTGATACTCAGTTTGTGTTTGGTCTGGGCCACTCCACTTCACTACACCGTCGTTCCAAGTGTACGATCCTCATCTCACACAGATCCATGTACTTGAGGTTGGACCCAGGCACAATCCCTTTTTTCCCTCGCCATTAACAGGGCCAAATGCATCACCAGGATAGATCGGGGATTCCCATTAGACCGCCACCTGCGGTTTATATTATGCACAGGAGATCCCTGCCCCAATAGATAATGAGGGTTAGGGTATGGACCAAAATACTGAACTGTGTAGGTGAGCTAAGAGTGACTGCCCTTGACATTAACATTGGACTGAGTGGAGTATCCCAGAGCCTGAGCAACATTGAAGTCAATGGGAATCGGAAGGGGAAACTTCTCCATTGGTTGGAGTCATACCTGGCACAAAATCATGTGTATGATTACTGCAGGCCAATTGTCAGAACTCTGGGATACTGCTGGGATTTTCTCACAGTATTGTCCTAGGCACAACCATCTTCAGCTACTCAATCACTTTACTATCATAAGATCAGGAGGAAGGGATGTTCATAGCTAATTGTGCAACATCGCTGCTCAAATAGTCAAGTCACTGCCCGTACACAGCAACACTTGGGCAACATGCTTGCCACACAAGTGCCAGACAATGATCATATCCAATATGACAAAAGCCAACCATCTCTCATTGGTGTTCAACAGCAATGCTGCCCCTGACTTCCCCACAATCAACAATCCTGGGTGTTGTCGCTGATCAGTAACTGAACTGGACCAGCCTTATAAAGACTGGCCAGAAGAGCAGGTCAGAGGCGGGAATTCTGCAGCGAGTAACTCGCAACTTGACTCCCTATCCACCATCTATGAGGGCCAAGAGAAGGAATGTTGCAAGGGTACATCGGGAGATGGTTCATCTCACACACAATGAATGCAAAACCTTGCACGCAGAATAGGTGATTGGATGGGCATTGTTTTGACTGCACACTGGGAAATGTGAAAGGCCATCCTTCAGTTTTAATACAGGGCATGTCATACCTGACATGAAAGTACAGATAACGTGCCTGTGATGTACTGGTTGGTGTGCCAAGTATGGTTTAGAAACATGAATTGTCTAGGTTGTGCAAATGGCAATCATACTTAGATATTGAAAACAGAAGGTGCATCACAGCACTGCTGGCCGTAGAAATATTCGTGCCTCTATGATCATCAATTACTTTCATAGAGTTTCCAGCCCTCCTGTCTTCACCCTCCAGCAAATATTTTCCCTCTCAAGCTATCATCCAGTTTATTTTGCAAGTTATTCTTGAACTTGATTTCTCTCATTTTCAGCAGCTTATTACAGGTCATGGTAACTCACTGTCTATAAAAGTCTCCTTACATCATCTCCACTTATTTTGCCAGCTCTTTAGATCCGTGTCCCCTGACTCCTGCCCTATGACTGGAAGCAGTTTCCCCTTTTTTGCTTTTCATGATTTTGAAAATCTTCTCTTAATCTTTGTTTTCATAGGAGACCAACCTCAGTTTCTTCATTTTATACGTATGAGTGAAGTATCTCGCTTATAAATTTTCTCCACATCTTTCCTAAGAGCTTGGCAGTCCTCCTAAAGTACCAGGAAGCTCAGAGGAACACAGGGATCTTGCAGTGCCTGTCCTAAGTTGGCAGGACAGGTTAATAGGGTTGTTATGAAGGCAGATGGGGCGATTGCCTTTGTAAGTCTTGGCATATATTACAAGAGCAGGAAAGTCATGTTGGAGCTGAACAGGATTTTGGTTAGGCCACAGTTGAAATACGAGATGTAATTCTGGTCACCATACTATAGAAAGGATGTGATTGCGCTGGAGAGGGGGTGCAGAGAAGACTCATTAGGATGTTGCCTGGAATGGAATAGTTTAGCTATGAAGAAAGGCTGGATAAGCATAGGTTGTTTTCTTTAGAGCAGCATAGATTGAACAGGACCTGACAGAGGTGTATCATGTTATGAAAGGCGTGGACAGGGTGAATAGAAAACAGCTGTTCCCTTTAGTTGAAGAGTCAATAACAAGGAAGCATAATTTTCAAGTGAAAGGCAGCTTCAGAGTGGGTTTGAGGCAAATCTTTTTCACCCAGAGGGTGGTGGGGGTCGGAAATGCACTGTGTTGGGAAGTAGTTGAGTCAGGAAACCTTTCAATCTTTAAAAAACACTTTGAAGAGCACTTGAAATGTCATATCATTCAAGGCTAAGTGCTGGAAAGTGGGACCAGTGTAGAATTAGATTAGTTTAGTTGCAGATTCAATGAACTGAAAGGTTTGTTTTGTACTCTGATTCTGTGGTTGTGTAGAATTAACCAGAGTACACTGGTTGAGGCATAATCAGTGTTTCTTAAAGATGTAGAATTACTTATTTGATTTTGAACTCTCTGCATCTACTTCACAAAGCCAAGGGTCACATTGTGCCTGTTCTAACTGCCTTCTCAACATTTTCAGCTGCCCCTGTTCCTGCATCCCCTTTAAATGTGCACCTTTTCCTTTCTATTGTTTCAAAATAAATCATTTAAGTTCATCTGCCATCTTCCTGTGCACCACCATCACTGTAAACGCAGTGGTGCCAACACCAGTTCCTGAGGTATACGACTGAACGCCTTCCTATCGCCTGATGAACTGTCAGATTCACTGCTACTTTCTGACCCTTAGCCAACTTTGTAACCACACAGTGAAAGCCTTTGCATCCCAACAACTTGGCTAACATATGCATGAAATGTCTTTTGAAAATTACTTCATCAATTTTCTTCAACCCAATGAAACATGTATTGTTTTAACAAATCCATGCTGAGTTCAATTTATTGACCTGCATTTTCTTTATTTCACTGGTATCACATTTGATCCTGGAATGAGCTTCTGACTTCTCATTTGCACCTTGTCTAAGAGTGTATTTCTTGACCTCCATTGCTCAAGTTTGTTCCTACTGCTGAAATCTTACAGCCCAATCTTTCCTCTGCATGCTTGGCTGGTCTCCCATGTTCCACAGAGTGGGTTTGAGGGGCTAAGCAACCTACTCCGATTCCTATTTCTCATGGTCTTTACCATTCCTGACCGTGTCTTCAGTTGTCTGTTTTTCAAGTTCTCATTCCCTCCCTGCCTCTTTCCACCTCACTTACATCCTTCCGGTTGCCATTTGATCTATGGGCTGCCCTGGATCTCAGTATCAGGTTTTTTTTTCTTCTATTTTTAACCAACCTGTACCTACATTGTTATGTGACACCTTTGGAATAGATGGGACTTGACCCCAGACCTCCTGGCTCAGAGGGAGAGACTCTACCACTGCACCACACAAACTCTGTATCAAGCTTTGTGTTATAATGCGCTTAAACACTTCTGGTTGTTTCTTTAGCTTAAGGACAGTATATAAATACAAGTTGCTTACAACAGCTCTGTAGATTGTACCTCCCCAGCACTATTGGAGTAGAAACAGTTATATCTGGAGGCTGGAGCAGGTTGTTTGATTTATTGCAGGTTTGATAATGCCTGGCATTGTATCAGTTGTGACACGCTGAGTGCTCGCTCTTTCTTGGATTGACTGTAGCCAAGGTCAGTTAATTGAGGAATGGGCATTGCCACGACCTGTAGACTTTTTACATAGTAGGGGAGGTGATGGCCTCGTGGTATTATCACTGGACTGCTAATCCAGAGACCAAGGTAATGTTTTGGGGAACTTGGGTTCAAACCCCACCATGGCAGAGAGTGGAATTTGAATTCTATATTTAAAAAAATCTGGAATTAAGAGTCTAATGATGACCATGTTGGAAAACCCCATATGGTTCACTAATGCCCTTTAGGGGAGGAAGCTGTCATCCTTACCCAGTATGGACCACACGTGACTCCAGCACTGTGGTTAGCTCTCAACTTCCTTCTGGGATTGGTATTAAATGCTGGCCTAGCCAGTGCCGCCCTCATCCAGAGAACGAATAAGCAAGTGCATCTAACGTTAGTGTTATTCATGAAAGCTGCATGCTTGCTCCAACCCAGCATTTGTTTTGCACCAAGAGTAAGCGCTTTCTTTAAAGCTAACAGTTTGGGCCCTGCATCACAGATGCGTGGGGAGGCATGTCTGGATGAGTTGAAGTGAGCATAGATCAGGGTGGTGAGTATAGTTAAGAGAGGCAGGGGGCTCAGTTGATGGTCAGGAGGCCTGGATATTGGGACAGAGGAAGATGGATGTTGGATTGAGGAGTGCTGAATAATGCATTGCTGAGGTAGGATGCAGAGTGAGGTGTATGGTGGAGAAGGGGGACTGTCAAATTGGTGGGAAGATGAGAATTGGGACGAGCTTAGAGGATGGCAATCACTTGAGTACTCCAACAGTTGAAGAAGATGGAGTAGACAGGTATTCAGACTGGAGGGGAAGCAAGGAACTTAAAGGTCTTTTTATTTTTGGCTATTGTTTTGGATATCTAAGAGAAAGGGGTGACACTCTCTGGAAACAGAGGTTGCAGTTGCTGTGTGGGCTCCTCTGCAGGGCACAAGGCCTAGCTGTACGTATATTTGAGGTGCAACCTGAGGGGAATAACCCCAGCGCAAACCTGAGGAACTGCTTTTATTGTGAGCTCATTTTAGAGTGAAAACTTACGCTTAGGTGAAATCTGTTGATGCTTATTGCCAAGCATCGTTTGACCATCGTTCAAAACCATCGCAAAAATTCACCAAACATTGGGGAAGCTGAATTGGAACAGGTGGCATGAAGCAGGATTTGACGAAGTGTTGTCAAGTAAACTGAATCGTTTAGTGTGCAGAATGGTGGTCAGGCGCCTTCCCTCACCTCAGGAATCGGAGAAATGGGTCTAAGTGTTATCTCTAGTGAATAGAGTCGGGACGCCTCACAAGGTGCCTTCAGAGAGAGAGAGAGAGAGAGAGAGACCACAGGAGTTGGGGTGCATTATTTTCCCCTCCAACTCCATTTTAATTTAGTCCCCGCGAATTTTTTTGGTACTCATGTATTGCCCTTGGTGGATAGTGCTTGTTAATTGTTCCTTTAATTAGAAATGTGGGTGGTTCATTGGTGATTTAATTAAAAAGGACACCACTACCCTGTTGTGCTCAGGCTGCCTGATACCTGATCCATGATTTGGGTTAAAAGGTGCTTCAGTGGAACAAAGCTATTTAAGGAATGTGAACGTTGTCTTCATGTCACTCTGGGATGGGCAGGTTTGATCGTTGTCTTTTCATTCTTATTCAATTGCATCTTGATTTAGATCATAGCCATATAGCACAGGGACAGACCCTTCAGTCCAACCCGTCCATGTTGACTAAGTTTCCCAAGCTAAACTAGTCCCACTTGCCTGCATCTGACCCATATCCCTCTAAACCTTTCCTGTTCATGTACCTGTCAAAATGTCTTTTCAATACTGTAACTGTACCCGCATCCACCACTTCCTCTGGCAGTTCATTCCACATACGAACCACCCTGTGTGTGAAAAAAATGCTCCCATGTCTTTTTCTTAAATCTTTCTCCTCTCACCTTAAAAATATACCCCCTAGTTTTGAACTCCAAATTTCCATCCTAGGGAAAAGACTTTTGCTATTCACTTTAACTATGCTCCTCATAATTTTATAAACTTTGAAATTCAATTCAGCTTAGCAACTTTAGTCTTGACAAATAGATTTTAACAATTGTGGGACCTTTCAATAATCAGTTTCACCTCAGCAGTATTGGATTCATATCCTCTCAAGCCTGACATGGAGTGACCCTTCACCCCTGACACATTGCCCTCATTTCTCTGTCTGGAATGACCCTGGAATGACCATCATCCCCCGTGACTTATCCCCCCTCACTCCTTCACCCTGACACATTGCCCTCTGGAATGACCCTTGACTCTGACACATTGCCCTCTGGAATGGCCCTTCACCGTGACGCATTACCCTCTGGAATGACCCTTGACCCTGACACGTTGCCCTCGTTCCCATCAAGAATCGATTGCCCCGGCATACCGCTGCAGCAGGTTTTGAAGATTGATCATTTTCTGGGACCCTGTGGCAAGTTTGTGAATGATTCCAATCAGAATTGGCTTGAGAAGCAGCAAGTGCCTTTTCCTCCTGTGATATCAATAGTTGGGATAAATCTTCCAAGACACAGCCATCGCCAGGAGTCGCGGGGGAATGAGATTGGCGATTGTTTCAATGTTTTCTGTTAAATAGAATAATTTTTGGGTGGCACGCTGGCTCAGTGGTTAGCTCTGCTGCCTCACAGCGCCAGGGACCTGGGTTCAATTCCAACCTTGGGTGACTGTCTGTGTTCTCCCTGTGTCTGGGTGGGTTTCCTCTCATAGCCTAAAGATGTGTATGTTAGGTGGTTTGGCCATGCAAAATTGCAGGCTGGGTGGATTATTGATGGGAAAATATAGGGCTGGGGAATGGTCTGGGTGGATGCTCTTCAAAGGGTCAATGCAGACTCGATGGACCAAACCATTTCCTTTTGCACTGCAGGGATTCTGTTCTTTGATTTGTGAACCATGTCTCTTCAGAAATGCCCTTGGAAACGCAAGGTTGTCAGCAGCATTCCCTCTATGCCACACAACCACTGGGACTCTGTATATACTGATCAGCATTGCAACACATTGGCGTCCACTTATAGGTTGGAGGGGATAGGTGGGCTGGGAGGGGTATTGAGTGTGAAATAAGCTCCCCGTATTGTTTCTAGCATTGGCTGCCACATTCTGGTTTTAATCTGTCCAACTTCTTGAGAGTAATGGTCTTGATAGGTCATGTCTCTGACTGGAACTTCGTGCCAGAGCCATTCATGCAAGGTCCAAGGGATCTGGGGCGTTGGCCATTGATAGTTTGAACTGTCTCACAGTGTCAGTGCGCCAGGATCGAGAAGGGTCCTGAAGCATGTCTTTTGTGGCAAAGCAAAGAAGATCTGAATCATTGTAATCATTTGAAATTTGGAGTTCTTGTCTTTGCATTTGTCAAGACGAGACAAAATGTTTCAGCAATATATCTTTGTTAACAATCTCTCTCTTTATATAAAAATAACACTATGTATAGGCTCGTGTTCAGAGTCTAACTTCTAGCTCAGTGCCAAGAAAATCTTTTCTTCAAGTATCAATCTTTTCCATGCAACCTGAAAGAATCTTTCTCTGAAGTATTTCCTTGAAATTGCGATTGTGTGGATCAGATGTTCAAAGACTTCCTTGAAGCCGAAGACTCATATTTCTGTCCTTTTCCGAACTATTTACTGCCCTTTTCTCCCAATATGCCTTTGATGAGGAGCTGGGTACTTGCAACTTCTTCAGTTGCTCCGGTATGCTTACTCTGAGCTACAAAAGTGAGAGGGATCCTAACGGATCCTAGCTCCCAGCTGAGGAACTCCACTCCTGGTGATGAGTTGGTAAATGGGTGCGTTTGCAAGTGAGTGAACTTGTGTATGTTCATGTGAGCCGAGAGCAGGATTGAGATCAGGCAGTGTATTCCAGTCAAGAGGAGGGCATTGGGGATGCTGTTGGGAGCATTGTCCCATCACAGAGGAGGGAGTTGAGTATTGTGGGGGACATGGAAAGACATTGATGGATGGTTCCTTTACAGGAGAGTGGGCTCTGGGTGTATTCTCCAAAGAGTGGGGGGGGGGGTGGGTGGTATCCATTTACATTCCTCAAAGAGGAGGGGTTCTTGACCCATCCCTTGCACCAGAGACAGAAGAGCTGTGTGACCTTTCCATTACACCCATGTTGGTTGGTGTATATTTGGCAAATTTTTAAACAAAAAAAATGGTTTTTCATAATGACCCTGTCCTTTTAATACACAGTAAGCACTTCTGAAGCAGTGAAGAGCACCATCTCCAATACAGTGCCAAAGGATTATTGTGAAATTGAAGCCTTATGTGTTTTTGTAATTCTTATACCTCTTATACCTGTACTTGAATTTCTTTCCCATTTTGTATGAGACATAAGCCCTGTAAGCTTTATTGATGTGCATTACTGCTAATTATTTACAGATACATATATATATCCATAGTATCTCTGTAATGTATAATTAGCTGTATGTTGCTGTCCATCTATAATGCCTAGCTGTTTCTACAAAACATTAGGGTGCAACAATTTACCAGTTGATGGGACTTGTTTTTTATGGCAGTGTTCCACTCACGGGGGCTACCACACCACTCATTCCTGATGAAGGGCTTTTGCCTGAAAAGTTGATTTTCCTGCTCCTTGCATGCTGCCTGTCCTGCTGTGCTTTTCCAGCACTACTCTAATCTTGGCTACCAGTGCCTGGGGGAACAGCTCAATGGTTGGATGTGATGCCTTTACAGCCAACCAACCTGCCAGGGCCGCCTCCCTTTCACCTCAAATAAGGAATAGCTGGTTGGGGGGTGTGATATAAGATATCACTGCCAATCAAGGGAAGCCCCACTATCAGCCAACATATTCAGAGGGTTTAAATGCAGGATGGTGGGGTGAGGAGGGAAAGAGAAGGGAGGAGGAGGAGAAATTTTGACAAGAAAATCCAAATTGTTGCACCTTAATGGAAATGAAGGGTGAATGTGTTGGTGCTACTTGGCACTGCGTAATGTTCTTGATCAGTAATGTTGCTTGTCTGGAAAGCTGAAACTCAATTGAATTTGTTGGACTTTTAACTTGATTCCGCTATTGTTGATTAAACCTCTGAGAACTGATGTGTAATCTTTTTTTCAGCGCACGAGTTGGTTTTCCGCACTTTACACCCACAGGAGTTATTAATATGGAAGATACACACGTACAGAGAAACATGCACACAGGCTCTCAGATTCAGACACATCAACACTCTCTTCTCTCTCTCTCTCTTCTCTCTCTCTCTCTCTCTCACACACACACACACACACACACATACATACATACATACATACATACATACATACAGGGCCACATAAGCACAGAGACACATCTACGCAAAGACAGTCAAATTCTAACTGGTGTAGTGACACACATGCACACTCAACACACAATGATACATACATTTACACCTAGACAGAGGAGACAAAAATAAACCTACACACAGGCACTGACACAGATGCAGATCCTTTACTATCCATTGTCTTTTTCTCTCTGCATATTCAGCGCACCCATCTGCCTTGTAGACATTGGGTCCTGCCTGTAACCCACTCCCCAAGTCGTTCCTCACCATCCAGTATCTCACTCAAGTGACCAACCTTGATGTGTGAAGCTGGAGACTGCCCCCTGCTGTTCAAACACTGCTGACACAGACAAGCCCTTTCCTCGTCCATGCTGCACATGTGTACTGACAGGCAGGTAAACTCTACATGGTTTTTTATTTTCCCCTTCTCAAAGTAGGAGCATTGAGACTGATTGTGGCAGCCGTATTGAAGATCATTAGCTTCACACGTAGCCTTCCAACTCACTGCCTCAATAAAATGAAGAGTCGGGATTGTCCGAGCCTACTTGTCCTGATATTAGGATTCCCCTGATTCTGAATGCTTGGAACTTTAAGGGAATGTGAGCTCACTACTTTCAGACACGTGGAAAACCGATCGTGTATTTTCTAATTGGTGAGAAGCTGGGAAATCTGGAGGAGCAAACATTTGCAGCTGATGTGCTGAAAGTAATAAATACTAAACTGCCTAAAATAACTAGTGATAGCTGAGGCTCTCAAAAAAAAATTAAGGACTGTTCTCCAGAAGATCAGAGTGAAAGAGTCAGGGTTATGCTGCAGGTGGACAAAGGTTTGGTTAGACCTCTGTTGGGAACGTGCTTTCAGTTGTGGGCACCACACCAAAGGAAGATATTGTTGGCTTTGGAGGGAATGCTAAATGATGCAGCAGGCAAAAAACATTAAATACAATGGAAGGGATAATCGAGACATTTAAACTGATAATTTGGTTTGATGGGAGCAAACGGAGAGGTGATTTCCTTGGGTGGGACAGTAGCAAGCAGAAGTGGGGATAAACTTAAAATCTGATCTCCACTGTTCTTGGAAACACTTCACATAAAAGGTTGTGGAAATTGGAAAAACTTCCTCCCAGTCCTCCAACTGAAAAATTGAGATGGACCTATTAAAATGTAAAGTAAGAGCGATGATGGATATGGAACTAGGATGGTTAGGTGTAATTAGGATGTTAAAGAGCCATATTTAACTGAATGACAGAACAAACTACAGAAAGGCTGACTCCTTTTCCTTGGCTTCTCCATTCAGTTGTTGCTAACGAGCCTGTATTACTCCTTGTCTGTGTCTCTCAGATCCAGTGCATGTGTCACCAGTAGGCCATGTGATGCGTCTTCCTGCTAATATGTACATTCCTGAGTCATACATGCTCTGTTAGGTGGAATCTAATGCTTAGTTTTTGGGTTGTTTAATTCTCGGAACACAGATGCTTCCTCCAAGAGGGAGCTAAACGATCCAACCATGTCAAACATGAAGGGTTACACGCCTTCTCACCAAATACACCAACCTTTGCTTCGAAAAGCCAAACAACATTGTTCTTTGTACCCATTCTTCCAATTACCCACTCTTCTCACTTTCACTTCATGTCGTAGCTCTGCATTGGTGTTGGCGTGAAGCAACATGCAAAGCATTTTTCCTCACCAGATTTAAACAGCAAAGGTGCTTGAGTTATCAGTCAGCTAAGCAGCGGGTGGTGGCCCAATTCAGCGAGGCCCAGGCATACATAGCATACAATCAGCACCATACAGAGAATTTGACTACTAGTACCTTTGGGAGAATTGACAATGAAAATTGGAAAGTGATGGCAATCTGGGTTAGTCGAGTTCTGGAATGCAAAGCAGTGAGCTGTGGTCTCCAGTCCATTCTCGGGGAAAACCTGAAATGCAAACAGAAAATGAAATTGTAATCAAACTGATTGGGAGTTCTAGTAAAATGCAAATTGCGAGCCGCAATTGTATGTAAATTTTCTATTTAACTGTTCCAACCTAATCGTAGCTTCAAGTGAGACCTTGTCAAGCCGGAATTATTTGAGATTTGAATGACTAAAAATAGTTTCCATCATAAATCAAGATGAGGCATTCCACTTTATAATGCCATCTTGAGTAATTTGCATACTTAATTTTTAAATTCTCCTTAATCAGGCTTCCACGTTAGCCGTATTTTATTCAGAGTCCCTGCTCTTTACCCTCAGTTAATTTGTTTCCTCTCAGTCCCATTAATGTATCAATTTGTCAATGCTTCATGAGTCCTTTTTTGGATTGCTGGCCATGGAACTCTGCTTTGCGTTTTGTGTGAATGAGATCCCATGACACACCCTCCTTTCTCCCAAACCCGGCAGCAACCAGTACCTGTGAGGGGTTAAGTGGCCAATGGAGGGAGCAGAAGGACAGGGGTAGTTGAATAAAAGCGGGAAACATTTGGAGAGAATTTCTTTCCCTACGACAGCACTATGTTAATCATGGAAGCAATATATATGGTGTGTTGACTGAAGTGAGTCTGAAAGGAAAGATATAGAAACAATGAGGATCTGCCAACTGACTTTCATATTTAGACTCAGTTGAGGTGCATTGAATGCCAACACTTTCACAGCATCCATTATGTGATTTTCTTTCTCTCACCAATGACAGACTTATTTGGTTGTAAGCATCTCCGCTGGGATCAATGTTCTATTCTACCCAACGTGAATTCTGATGATCGGAAGGATAAGTGGTAGCAAGTTATAACTTAAGCAGCAGTGTGGAGTGGGGGGGGGGGCAAGGTAAAAAAAGGAAACATACCATGCAGTTGCTGGGAATTAAAAACGTGGGTGGAAGATGAATTCAGGTCCTGGGACCTTTACATTTGCAGTTTATATACACTAGGTGTCCTGTCAGCAATGCACGCATTAATTCCTATCTAACATAGTTTTGAAATTACTGTTTAATGTTGTCCAGTGTCTAGATGTCTTGAAGACTCTTCACTTTCCAGTTGGATTTATTAGAAAATATCATTCACGTCCAAGTTAAGAACAAGTATAGCAATAATGAAAATATAAGGACAGTTCTGATGCCCTGTCACTCAGTGTCGTCATCAAATCTGGGAAATACTTTGTCCTTTCCATCATATTCAGGAAGTGCATTAAATATCTGTTGGACTTTGATTTCTGCTGGCTCTAGGTGCCCCCTACATGAAGTACATTTGAGCCCTCTGGATTCGTTTGTGTTCACAAACAAAAATCTAGCACTGAAGTGCCACTGAAAGAGAAGAAAAAATTGAGTGCAAATGCAATGCTGGTGTGACAATATATAATTCCTTTATCTCAGAATAACCAAAGTACTGTAAGGCCATCGAAGTGCTTTTGAAGTGTGCTGCAGTGGGAGTTTGAAAATTAGAAATTGACTACCATAAAAGCAATCTGGAAAAAAGCCGCAAGATGTTTCAAAACTGCTAACAGCAGGTCAAGGATACAACCCGTCACCAATTGTTTGGGTCAAGTTTCTGATTCACACCTTCCAGAGGTTGACATGAGGATTTGCATTTTCTAGAATTCAGTGGGCAGTGGTATTGGTCAGCAGCTGGACTTTGAGCAGCAGCCATAACTGAGTTGTCAACGATGAGCCATGTCAGCTGAATAGCCCAGGTTAACATTGAACTGTGTTAGCTGACTTCAACCAAGCATTGGGGTTAGAAGTAGGTGATTATGATATTTATGATCACCCATTGGCCGTTGTTAGAAAGAGTGCAGTGAGGAGAGGATTGGTTAATCTGGTTGTGATTCCTTCCCTATCTGACCAGCTTTTCTATTTTGCACAGAGTGTTAGTCACCTGGCCTTTGAGCAATGATTCGTGAAGACCTCCCCCCCCCCCCCCCTCCCTCCCCCCCCCCACCCCCACCCCCACTGAGAGCTAACATTGATGAGAGTGAAGGAGCAGAAGATACTTGTTTTTTTTTTAAATCATTTGACAATTACATTCCCTTCTCAATTTTTCTAGGCCTGTATCCTGAACAGTGTTGAAGGCTTTCCTGAATAATTTTCTTGATGGGAATGTAGATGTTTGGCACAATTTCTTTTTTTCTCTTCCTCGCTTTACTTTGTCATTGTCAGCATTCAATTCATAATTGCATACAAACTAGGAGCAGGGGTAGGCCGTCTGGCCCCATCAAGCCTGCTCTGCCATTTAATAAGATCATGGCTGATCTGTTCATGGACTCGGCTCCATGTACCTGCTTGCTCACCATAACCCTGAATTTCTTTACAGTTTAAAAGCCGGCCTATCTTTGTCTTAAAAACATTTGGTGACGTAGCCTCAATCGCTTCACTGGGCAGGAAATTCCACAGATTCACAACCCTCTGGGTGAAGAAGTTCCTCCTCAACTCAGTCCCAAAATCTGCTCTCCCCTTATTTTGAGGCTATGCCCCCTCGTTCTAGTTAATTCCAGTGAAGAGCATGTAACTCTACAAGTGTGATTTTGAAAATTGGGTAGCCATATTTATAAGCAGTTTGATTTGTGCGGATATATAACATCATGTTGGATGTGGCTGTATAGTAACTAGCAAAAGATTGAGCATGTGACTGGAGATGAAAGTAGCAATGTTATGCTGTAGTTGTACAGCGCATGAGTGAGATTGTGTTTGGAGTGCAATATACAGGTCGTCTGGTCGTCTTATTAAGAAAGAACATATTTGCATGAGAAACAGTTTGGAGAATATTCATTCAACTGATTCCTGGGACAGTGAGGTGGTTATCTTATGAGGAAAGTTTTGACAAGTTGAGCCAATGGGTCCATTGGGTTTCTGAAGAATGAGAACTTGAGATGCTGAGGGGATTTGGTGGAGTGGAGTGGATGCTGAGGGGATGTTGGTCCTTGTGGGAGAGACTAGTATTGGGAGCAGAGTTTAAAAAGAAAGGCCCTCGCATCTAAAACAATGAGGAGCAACTCTTTTTTTTTTTCTCTCCAACATGCCTGACTTTGTAGAACTCTCTTCCCCATAGATGTAGGGTCATTGAATGTTTTTAAGGCAGAGAAAGATTCTTGAAGAGTTAGAGGGTATTTTAGGTAGGCAGAGACATGAAATCAAAGTGACATTCAGGTCCACCCCATGATCTTGTTACATGGCAGAGCAGACCTGGGGGATATAATAGCCTTGTTCTGCTCCTAATTCATAGGTTTGTAAGGGGTACGACTGGAGCTGCTGAGGTTATTGGCATTCTGTAGACCCTGAGCTGGTGTCCTATCTGTGCCCCGTGTAACACTCTTAGATCCAGTGGGTTGGTGCTTTCCTTTTTCTTCCCTAGTGGTTTCAACTCTTGAGGTGGGGGCATAGTACCATGAGGAAGCCCCTTTTTGCCCAATTATAGGTGTAAATCATAACCATCAATCTTAGCTGGCTGATTGACCTCAGGAAGCATTAAGGCTGGACCCGATCCTTTACTACTCCTGCATGAATTTCACACAACAGTAATTATAACACCCGTCGGGTACTGAGAGCAAGTAGTGACGGTTTAGCTGAGATCAGTTAACAAGTCTGGGAGTTTGAATTTTTTTGTGGTCTCTGTGGCTTAATGCTCCAACAGAAGTTATGTCCATTGGGGTGACCGACAGTATTTGTATGAGGAGAGTGATCTCCCTGCCCATGTTCCTGCTCTTTGTTCCCATCCTTCAATCTACTTGAAGTTCAGTCCACATCACTAGACCTGTCATCTTTGGAATTGGTGTCCCAGCAGCATCAACTGAACAGCAATTTTCTTTCTTGGTTGATTGTACATGCACTTGGGTTGGTGTTTGAGAGTCTTGGTATAATCAAGAACAATCCCAACTCCAGTAAAATTGAGGATCTAGTCATTATTGCTGCTTTTAGGGCCTTGCTGTGAGCAAATTGGCTGCTGCGATTCCTGTATTAGTCTGACCCTTCAAAACCAACCTCATTGACTGTGAGATGCTTTGGGTTCTGGGGTTCTTCATATAAGTGGGAGATGTTCTGACTGTAGTTGAACAAAATTGATGCAAGCCAGTCATCCATTTCCGGTGTGATCATCACCAAGCTTGCTCATTTGATCTGTTTCTTGTAAAGAAAGATTATTGCTAGTGCATTACAGAGCACCATGGATAGCTTTGGTCCTTCAGCATAAAGATTAGCGTTCCTTTCTCCTTATAATGGGGGAGAATGAACTTTGGTTGGAAAGTGTTGGTGTTGAGGGGAGACCTGCTCAGAATCTCTTGCAGCATCCAAGAGGGAGTCCTACCAGACTTATAAGCATGGGAGGCACACCAGTAATTGCTCAGTCAGGGCAGCCTTCAGGTCTTCCTTGGTTGACTGCTTATCGAGCACCCTCCATACTGTGGGGGAGCAAAGATTGTATTCACATGTGTTTGCCTTCTATTGGTCTCTTCTCTCCCCTCTTACTAATGCAGCTTTTAGATGTACTCTCCTATTAAAAACTGGGGCCGGTTGTCCAAGAATTACGCGCGCCTGACAACAGACCGACTTTGCTGTTTCTCCTGACTGTTTTCATTTATTCCTTCTGCATTCTTTAATGGAAAATGTAGGTCTCTGGAAAGGTAAGGTGGCAACTGAAAGTCTGGCATGCCTTGAGTAACACTGAATGATTTGAATGCCCCCTCTCGCATTTGCTTAACATTTCCACTTCATGGAATGAGCTTCAACTCAAAACTCTTCATTTCAGACCAATCTCCATGTTCTTTTTCATGTACGTATAACTTCCCAGCTGGTGTCTATTCCTGCTAACTAACAGCCATCATCCCTTTTCCAGCCCAAAGGACAGATGTATCTGTGTAGCCCCAGTTAGTTGTCACTGCGCATCGCAGTTGATTTACAAAAGGCTCAACAGGACAAGAAGGAATCTAGGCTCTAGTTCCAATCTGACTTTGGTCATTGAGACGGCTCTCAAGGAGTAACGTAGCCATAGTTGGAGGTTCATCCTGGGCTAGAAAAGGACATTTCAAATATGTCATTTCTCACTTGATAAATGCTGCCATCCTTTCCTAGATAGTGAAACGCACCATGCCATGAACTGCTCACCTTCATTTCCATGATCCCTTCCTACCTTGAAATGTCTTGAATGGTAATTGTAACCCATTGGTGGTAGACGGAGTGAGATAAGTGACTGATTGATTGAACTGGATGGTGCGTGGCAACCCCTTGCACTTTGGATGTGATATAACATAATGGAGTGCGCCATGACAACCACTTCCCATTCGTTCAGACGGTTGAGTTTTGTAAATGCGTGTGTTTGCCAATACTTGCGTTGATATTTTCGTAAAAGTTAGTAGTTTTGCTCTGCACTGTGCTCACAATTTAACACCTGCTCCTTTATTAAATGTGATCCTCCTTTTCAGTGACACGGAGGACCATAAACCCCTCAAAGGGAGCCGGACGCCTTCCGATGGGACAGTTAAGAAGGGTGTGAGTGATGACAGCCTGGTTGACTACGGTGAGGGCGGTGAAGGTCAGTTCAATGAAGACGGCTCTTTTATTGGACAGTACAGTGGAAAGAAGGAAAAAGAAGCAGTGGAGGGGAATGAGAGCTCCGAAGCCCCGTCCCCGGTCAATGCCATGAACTCCTTTGTCTAACATGGATGGAGAATGTGGGATCCTTCAATGCCCATGCACCAATAAATCGTAGAATTTATCCATTCACACTTGTGTTCTGACTTGTCATTACATGCACGTTAAGAAATAAAGGAATGATGAGAAGCTAGTGCCTAAAAGTCCTGAGCGTATAGACGAACGAAAGAGTGAAAGAAGAGGAAAAACCAAATGTGAGGAATGCAGCTGAGCGGCGGGGGAGTCCGAGTTATTGTCTGCGGATCTCGAACAGAAGTTAATCTCCTGTGTATATAGAGTTGGACTTGGCACATTATTTGTTGGGTTCACTTCTTCGTTTCCTATTGGTTTGCGCTAACATAGTGCATGAGAACAACGTGTATCTCACTGCCACCTAAGATAGATGAGTGTATGCTGTGATGACAGTGGTTTGTATTATATTTGTTCATAAAGTGCACAGTGCAGTGACTGAAAATGAATCTCGTTTTGCCGTCAGTGTTCAATTGGTATTCTAGAGCTCTCCGATGTCAGTGGAACGTTGTCACAAAGATTTTTTTTCTTTGAATGTTTAACAACTGTTTGTGTCTCGTTTTGTTTTGCAAAAACAGCAAAAGGAAAAAATGTCAAGGGGCTGATTGTATTGACTCCCAGTGCAAGGTTTGAAGTGGAATGTTTCGGGATAGTAACTGAGCCCCTTGCTTGGACCATAATGTTGTAGTTCCTATTCTTTCAAGGAGAAATAAGAGAGAATATTTTATCCTCTTCATGTATCACCACACTGACTGGCACAAACCACACACTTCTCGATATGAGCACACTAAACCTCTCGACGCCTTACACACACCCTTCTTTTGTAAATTAAACCTAGCACCATGTTACAGAGATTTTAACACAAGGCCAACAATTTAATACCGTTCCTATTGCTCACATCATGTTAATACTGTTAGGTACAAACTGAACAAAAGGGACTTGACAAATGTGGCCTCTCTCTTTATAACCTAATTTTATTTTGATTCTGATTTAATTGGACTAACCAGATCTTTGCAGGAAACTAGTGAAGAAACATGGGGGTTGGGGGGAGAACAAAAAAGAATTGGGATTACAAGCTCTTGGTTGCAAGAATCTTGTTTGCTTTGCCATTGATTTTTTTTCATAACTTGCATCAAGTTTAATTGAGCTTTTTATGTTGTTGTAGATATTGTGCTGTACTTTGTAAATATACGTTGTCTTGTCAAGGCCTCAGGCCTCAAGGTTTTTCCAATGTAGCTCGGGTTGTATTGTGTGTACACTGATATATCGCCCCATCAAACTTGCAAAATTGTCTGTTAAGGCATTAAAGATTAATCCCCTGGATGATGCTGTAAGGAACCCTGGAGAAAAAACCACAGGGTTGCAATAAAACCAAGATTTTTATTTTCTCTTTCTTTGAACACATTTAGTTTATTAGTTACATAAATATATTTGAGGTGGGTGGGGAGGCGAATGGTTGTTTTCACTGGGTGAGGGCGAGTGGAGACTGAAGATCATGTGAGGAAACCTCCAGGAATGCATTCAACCAGATTTGGCAACTATATTTATTGACCAGATGTGATTTTTCTTTTCCCCCTTTTTCCTCACTGTATTTGATTTTGTGGATTGTGAAGCTGCGAGCTTACTGGCTGTGATAGTAAATCTGTTTGTAACTAACCAGGAAGTTTCATTTCCAAACTTTTGGTGTGCTCCTCCAGGAGCAGTTTACTGTGCGGGGGGGAGGCTATTTGTATAACCTCGTTCGAAATTAACTGCAAGGTGCCTCTTGAGAAATCAATTTTTTAAGTCGTTGGGGATGGGGGCACATTAATTCTGCTCTCTCTCTCTCTTTTGTTCTTTCTCTTTCTCTCTCTCTCTCTCTCTCTCGCACACTCTCTCTCTCGCACACTCTCTCTCTCGCACACTCTCTCTCTCGCACACTCTCTCTCTCGCACACTCTCTCACACTCACACGCAATTTGGTTCAGGACCTGATCCAGAATATAGGCCCTGGGATTTTTTTAAAAAAATATTTTCTCAATAGATTCAACGTACTCATGGGGTTGTTGTTACTGGAGCTGGTGGAATCAAGTTAATTTCGAGCGCTGGTGAACTGGGTGTGAGATTTCTTTCTGCATGAGAAAGTGAAGACGTGCAGTCAGAGAAAGGGGTCTGCTGCTCTCACTGTTCTTCAATGCCGTTAAACGCTTACTGATTTTGTATCAGGAGAAAAGAGACAAATGGGAAAATAAATGTGCTTTAGACTTTACCTGTGTGGCATCTTCTTTAATTTTATTTCTGAGGTGCATGAGTGTTGAGTTGTTTCTTGGGGTTTGCGAAAATGGCATTTTGCTCACACCCTCCAGATATTCCAAAGCATTTCACTGTTACTGGGATATTTGAGTTTGGAGTATGGCTGATGTCGCTGGTGAGAATTTTGTTTCAATTCTTCCAATATCTATCCCTGATTGCCCATGAACAGATTGGCTTGCAGACGGCAGAGATGCCACATTTCTATGTGATATTTTGTAGGTGACAGCTGTTTAGTGGCAGTAAGTAAAAAGCATTATTTTCTAACAATCATCCATCCATATCAGTTCAAAGCTGAAGTTACAACTACAACCATAACTGAAGTGTACAAACCTTAATGAGTATTCTATCACTCTGTCCCTTTTCAAAACCAAATGGTGCTGTCACAATGGCTTCTGAATTAAAAAGGGGTTTCTAGGAACAAAAGCAAACATGAAAAGATAATTTATAAAAACTGGCTTTCTGCATAAAGAAAGCTTACTTGTTCTCAGTTGTCAGTTGATTCCACCATTTTGTTTTTTGGCAAAGGTGTGAGGGCAAAAATGAAAGATGCACATAATGGTCACAACACTTCTTATAGCACAAACATAACCTACAAGGAGAGGCCTACAACTATCAAATGAGCATCAACTATTAAAATGAAAGTTATAAGTAGTAACTAAAAAGAAGAGATAACAAAAAAACGAAGTCACTGCAATGTGGATTTTTGCTCACAGTTTATTAGCATCCTAAAAATCTCTAAGTAAGCATTTCACATTAAAGATAAAAGGATGACTTGGGAAAGTGCAAAGCCAATTAAGGATAACAGTGGTAATTTGTGCAAGTGGTCAAACAATGTGGGTAGATATCTAAATGAATACTTGGTGTCAGTATTCACAAGGGAGAGGAATCATCTGACTATAGAAGTTGGGGAGAAGGACTGTGATATAATGAAGAACTTAGTATGGACAGAGAGGATGAGTTCCGAGACACAGTTCTGAGCGATCTGGCAGGCTTAAAAGTCGATAATCTCCAGGACCAGATGAAATATGTCGCAGGCTGTTGAGTGAGGGAAGGGAAGAAATAGCAGCAATATTGGCAATAATTTTCAATTCATCTCCGACCACACGGGAGGTGTCAGAGGACTGGAAGACAGTCAATGTGGTACAGTTATTCAAAAAGGAAACAAAGAATAAATCTGAAAACTATGAGCCAGTTAGTCTAATGTCAGTTGTGGGGAAACTATTGAAAGCAATTCTGAGGGACAGGAAACCTGTGCTTGGAGAAGCAGGAATTAATCAAGAACGGTCAGCATGATTTTGTTAAGGGGAAGATGTTTCTGACCAACCTGATTGAATTTGTGGCTGGGTGTGTAGATGAGGACAACACATTTGACATAGTCTACTTGGACTTTGCAAACGATTTTAATAAGTTCCCATGTGAGCCCCCATTTGGTTCAAGTAGGTTTGATTAATTGGATCCAGAATTGGCTGAGTGGCAGGAAATGGAGGGTGATGGTTGAAGGATGTTCTGGTGAGTGGCAACCATTGTCCAGTGGGGTGCCGCAGGGGTCTGTGTTAGGGGCCTTGCTGTTTGTGGTTAAATAGAAATGATTTAGGATGTAGGAGGGTTGATCTGTAAATTCACGTATGGTTCCAAAATTAGTGGGATAGTTAATAGTTGGGAAGATAGTCTTAGATTTCAAGAGGATATAGACAGGCTGGTCACATGGGCTGTTCAGTGACAAATGTAATTCCACCGAGATAAACAATGGACTGGCAATCCATTGACATCCTGTTGTTGAAAGAAAAATGAAATCTTTATGAATCGGTCATTAGCTGAGCAAGAATGAGAATAGTCTGGCTTTGGGTATGAATAAAACCTTCAGGTGTCTCTCTGGATGACTGCAAAGATCCTGACAATGTTTTTCAGATTTTGGAAGATTATCTTAAAAATCCAGTCAATGTTGGGATAAAGAAGCTTCCGTTCACATCATACCAACAGCAGTCAGGTTAAATAACTGACCAATTGGTCAATGATAAGGTGTAGAATATAATTTTGCTGAAGCTAGCTGAGCCAAAAGGTTTGAGAGACTGGTCATTGTCTCCACACACATCAAATCCTTCAGAAAAAGCAGTTCTGCACAACTCTGAGGACCACTGTTGTTTTAGTATCCGAAGGTTGTAAGTTCTAAGCAATTGTAGCAGACCAACATTGACTCTGGAACAACTATAGTAACCATCACCGGGTTCAGCAGAGCATCCAGGTTCTGCTCACCCACTGAGATAATCATGATACATGCAAGAAAGATTCAATCCAAAGCCAAATGCACAGAGAAATCCAGAGTAAACTCAATGCTCTGCATCAACATGTGAAGAAGAACCAACAATAGAACAGTGCCAAAGAAATGTATAAGGATCCATCCATGGCACACAATCATGTCAACATAACACGCGAAGTAATACAGAAAAGCTTTCATTTATTGCGGTATGATGGCTCAGTGATTAGCACTGCTACCTCTTAGCATCAGGGACCTGGATTCATTTCCAGTCTCGGGCGCCTGTCCGTGTGGAGTTTGCACATTCTCCCCGTGTCTGCTTGGGTTTTCTCCGGGTGCTTCAGTTTCCTCCCACTCTCCAAAGATGTGCAGGTTAGGGTGAATTGGCCATGCTGAATTGCCCATAGAGTTCAGGGTTGTGTAGGTTAGGTGCATTAGTCAGGGAAAATGCGGAGTGATAAGGTAGGGGAATAGGTCCGGGTGGGTTACTCCTTGGAGGGTGGACTTGTTGGGTGAAATGGTCTGTTTCCACACTTTAGGGATTCTTAAAAAAAAATCACTACTCATATTGAATCTGATGATAATTATTGGTATCGTGAAGAAGAGGAGGGGCAATGATCTAATGTGTTATGGTCTCAGATTGAATGCTCAGACCTTTTATTGGAAGGTGGGAAGGACTTATTGGGCCAGTGGTGACTATATTAAATGGTAACAGTCATGCACATGGACATTTCAAAAGCTACAGTTTCCCCTCCCACATGGTCAACAATGCCCCCAGCACATCTCCACTTCCTGCACCTCCGCTCTTGAACGTCACCCCTCCAACCGCAACGAGGATAGAACACCCCTGATCCTCATCTTCCACCTCACTAGTCTCCAGATACATAGCATTATCCTCCGGCTATTCCGCCACCTATGGTCAGACCCCACCACCAGAGATAGATTTCCCTCCCCACCCCTAGAGGTATTCCATAGAGACCATTCCCTCCATGAGTAGCTCATTAGGTCCCCTCCAACACACACACACACACACACTGCCGCAAGAGGTGTAAAACCTGTGCCTACACCTCCCCCCTCACCTCAAATGATACTTCCACATCCAACGGAGATTTACCGGCACATCCAAACACCTCATCTACTGTGTCTGTTGCTCTCGATGTGGTCCCCTCTACATTGGGAAGACAGGACACCAACTCAAGGAATGTTTCAGGGAACATCTCTGGAACAGACATTAAACAACCCCACCACCCTGTGGCTGACCACTTTAACTCCCCCTCCCACTCCGCCAAGGACACACAAGTCCTGGGCCTCCTCCACTGCCAAATCCAACCCTCCAATTCGGCACCACTCTCTTGAACTGTCCTACCTGTCCATCTTCCTTTCCACCTATCCGCTCCACCTTCCCCACCGACCTATCACCATCACCCCCACCTGCATCCACCTATCACCTTCCCAGCTACCTTCTCCCCCACATCCACCCTCACCCTCCTATTTATCTCTCAGCCCCTTTCCACCTCCTCATTCCTGATGAAAAGCTTGTGCCTGAAATGTTGATTCTCCTGTTCCTCAGGTGCTGCCTGACCTGCTGTACCTTTCCAGACATTGAAACTGACAATGTCTGCGCTGAAACTGACAACGACCATGCTGAAATTAACAAAGTGCTGTGCTGGAACTGACAATGACTGCACCGAAATTATTAACGATTCTGCAATGTTTACCATAAACAAACTATGTTACAGAGACAATAACCTCATCATTGACCTATTATATTGCAAAATGTATAAAAGTACCTTGACATGTGCTCCAGGTTGAGAGAAGACTCGCAGCTGACCACTGTGCTGATGGTATCTTTCTCTCCCAGAGCTCTGGTATTTCCTTGTAAAATAAACTCTGTCATTGAACCCCGACTTTGACTCCGAGGCTGGTGATTTTCCCCACAACAACTGGGGCTGCGAGCTGGGTTCTTATTACTGGTGCCCTGGTCAAAGGCCATGATCGGGGAGTGGGGTAAGAACCGATTTGTACCTGCAAATGGGAAGAGTCAGACAGGGCCAAGTACACAGTTTAAAAGGTATACCGATTGTAATATCTAACTTGCTATAGTACTGAGTTAAAAATTTTAAGTGTAAGTCTGTGGAGAATAAGTATTAACTGCTGTAAGAACCTGTTGAAACAGCCAGAGGATAAAGTAGTGCCTGTCTCAAAAACCCTGTCCTAAACCGATTGTTAAGGGGGGTACCCCCCCCCCCCCCCCCCACCCCCAGGCAAAGGTTGGGTATGAATTGGGAATTGGGGTGTCAAGGATATTAGGAGCTGTGAAGCAAAAGTGGCAGAGTCAGATAACATCGGACTCCGTAGGGGTAAACAACACAGAGTCCAGTTAGAGTTTAAGTTAAAAATTGGATGCTGTCTGTATTTGTAATCCAGTGCGGTGAGGAAGAGGAGCTGCTCATTCTGACCAAGAGCCAAATCTCAGTGAAGCGCATGTTACCAAGGTGGGGAGCGTGGACACTGTAAGTAACCTTGTCAGTCCGTAGTAGAACAATAGAACTTGAATAGTGCCGGTGGCTGGGAGGGTAAAGAGTCACCCCTGGTAGAGAGCACACCAGGCTAGAGGTAGGTTTCTGGGCCTATTGGGAGGTGTTGGCTCAGTAGAGGTGGCCAGAAGGGTAGATTAGATTTAGATTAGATTACATTACAGTGTGGAAACAGGCCCTTCGGCCCAACAAGTCCACACCGACCCGCCAAAGCGCAACCCACCCATACCCCTACATTTACCCCTTACCTAACACTACGGGCAATTTAGAATGGCCAATTCACCTGACCTGCACATCTTTGGACTGTGGGAGGAAACCGGAGCACCCGGAGGAAACCCACGCAGACACGGGGAGAATGTGCAAACTCCACACAGTCAGTCGCCTGAGTCGGGAATTGAACCCGGGTCTCTGGCGCTGTGAGGCAGCAGTGCTAACCATTGTGCCACCGTGCCGCCCATAGTCAAGTAGAGGAGTCCCGGTAGAGAGCACACCCTATTGAACTAGCATTGCCAGCCAACCGGTAGGTACCGACTAGTAGTGGAGGCCGGGAGGGTAGAAAAGTCCCATTGGTAGAGAGCACACCTTGCTAGGAGGCTGCTACAGCTGTACAGATGGTGCTGGCACTGTACTATTGGTCGGGGTGGGTGTGGGGTAGAGAGGTCCCACTGGTTAGGAACACTTTTTACTGTTGGTGGTATCGGGGGTACACAAGCTGCTAACTGGCAGAACAAAGTTTTGAGGAGGATACTGCAGGTTCCCTTATTGAGAAATACAAGGCAGGCAGACAAGGGCTGACAGAGCAAATGAAGAAAAGTGGTTGGGCTCCATCCCAAACATTAGCAGAACAGAGAGAGTGGATAGATAAACAGAAATGGAAAAGAACTAAAAAGATGGGGTAATGTTTGTGTACCAATTAGCAGGCCTAATTGAACAAGTAGGTGCCTCCTCTAGTGGGTGGAGAAAAGGCCAAGAATTAATTTAGGAGCAGGAAGATAGGATAAAGCAGCTAGATTGCAGATTAGAAAAAGTAAAAGAGGAAAAGGAGATTGACTGTCTCCCCTCCTACAAAACCGTCCAGCGGGGACCAACTGCTCCCTCTGTTGGATGAACCGTGCAAGAATATACCAGGAGGAACAGACTCACAGCCCAAAGCGAATTATAAACCATTCGCCCCAGGGGAGAGGCAGCAAATTATGGCCTCCCTGGGAAAACTACAGTCCTAGAGCACAAACACCAGGTTCTGGGAAGAGCTTGACAGTGTATGGGTAGGGCACCAACTACATCTGAGAGACATACGCTAGCTGGTCCGGGCAGCTTGCCCAGCGGACAAGTGGAGGCAGATAGCTGGCGGACCCGATGCCACAGCAGCCCAAGACTTTAGGGGAGGATGGTGGACACATGTCATCGCCCTTACAGCTGAGATAGAATCCCAGAGGCTCCTCTTCACCGACTTTAAAGAAGAAATCCAGAAGGTGCTAGGAAATGCTCCCAGAAACTGGAGCAAGATCATGACCACTAAGCAACTATAAAGGGAAGGAGCCTCTGGGTATGGGGAATGATTATTTAGGGTCTTTCAGGAATGCTCAGGGCAAGCGAACTCAGATCGGGAGGACCGGGCATTCATCCAAGCTTTTAGGGATGGGCTCTCTAGTGCCCACCAAGCCATCCTGACAATGGGAGTAGTAATGTCCCAGGATTATGATGATCTAGTTGAGTGGGCTAGCGGGATCCAGGAGGCATGAATCCCCTGTGATAAAGGCAACACCTGATAAAGCAGCCTCCTGGAATGGAGGCGAGAGTAGAATAAAACTATCCTATCACAACTGTGGCCAACAGGGACACTTTGCTAGAGAGTGTAGGATCCCACGAGCAGGGGACAATGTAAAATACTGCAGCCACTGCAAAAGCACAGGACACACAGAAGCAGTGTGCTGGGAAAAGCATGGGGCACCCCCAAACACCACCCGGAACACTGCGGAACCGCAGGGTTCCCAAGGTCAGCAGAGCTGACAACCAGCTGCCCCGATTCATGAGGGTAAAAGAGAGGGGAGAATTTACGTACCCGCAGTAATAGGAAGGAGGAAATGTGAAATGCTAGTGGACACAGGAGAGGCTGTTTCCATCGCAAACTTACCCTTATGCCACACAAACAAAATGATTGACTTAATTGGGGTAGGAGGGGATAAAACACTAGCTTGCCTAAGCGAAACTACCCTCATGGAAATAAACTATATATATATAAATATATTCCCATGAGATTCTATCTATGCCAAAATAACGAGGGCACCATAATGGGCAATGATCTCATGATAGAATATAATGTTCTAATCAATTGTGCAAAAGGGAAATTGATTTGGCTCTGACAGGAAGGTTGGAAGACTGAATTTGTGAAACTTACAAGTCACATTGAAACTATTAAAGTGGCTACAGTCACCAGTAGGGACTGGAACCTCGAAAAGGAGGCATTCGGAGCCATCTACATCTCTGTTCCCAAAGCATGGGCACAGGTCTAGTTAACATAGACCCAATAAGGGTTCCCAGACCGGAACATAAGCCCCACCGGCAATACCCAATAAAACCCGAAGCAGAACAAGCAGTTGTGGAGATAGTGCAAGGACTAGTGATACAGGGAATCCTGAAAGAAACCACAACTACAACTAATTCCCCAATGTGGACAGTAATAAAGCCTGGCGGGAGCTACAGGCTCACCATTGATTATACAAGACTAAATAAGGTCACCTCCAAATTGCACCCCATTGTGGCAGACCCTCTACCATTTTAAACAGCTTGGGCCCCAAGCACAAGATTTTTACTGTTTTAGACACAGCCAATGGTTTCTGGTCTATCCCGGTACACCCTGAGTCCCAGAACAAACTCACTTTTACAGTAAGGAGCAGGCAGTATACATGGACTTGCCTGGCACAAGGGTTCCACAACAGCCCCACTATTTTTCACAAGGGTGATGAACAACATTCTGAAGAGAGTAGATTTACCAGAGGGTAGCACTGCCCTCCAATATGTAGATGATATCGTAATTGCCTCAGAGTCTGAGTCAGGACACCAGGAAGCTTTATGTCTAGTATTGTACGAATTGACAACTGCAGGGTTAAAAGTCAGTCCCACAAAGGCACAGATTGGCAAAACACAAGTCTTCTACCTGGGACACCTTATATCCCAGGGACTCAAAGAAATGCCCAACATCTGCAAGAAGGCAATCCAACAGATGCCACGACCTGTCACTGTCAGGGGGGAGTCAGAAAGGTCACGGGGCTATTCAGCTACAGCCGGAGCTTTATACCCGAGTTCACAAAACTGGCTGAACCGATCCAGAGATTAATTAAAGGAGGCATCTTGGAACCTGTAACCTGGGGCGCAGAATAGGAGGAGGCATTCAGTCAGCTTAAAACTTGGCTCACATCAGGCCCTGGGCAAGGGCTGCCAGATTCTAGCAAGGAATTTCACACCCACTGTAATAATGAGGGAGGGTTTTACTCCGCAGTGGTCACCCAAGACCATGGTAGCAGGAGAAAACCCATAGGGTACTACTCAAATACAGAAGGGCCAGTAGTCACCGGGTTGCCCAGTGTATAGCAGCCTTAGATTGTGCTGCTTGGACCATTAGGGTTAGCGAGCCCATAGTAATGACAGGGAATGTCACCCTCCACACTAAACACACCCTATTAGAGATGCTAATCACAGGGAAACTGAGGTCTGTCTCCAACATGAGAAGGGCAAAGTGGGAGGCAATTCCTTTATCTCCAAGTCAGTTCGTGGTAATAGGGATAAGGGAGAAAACCCAGCTGAGGGAATTCTAGATGCAGGGAAAGCGCACAACTGTGGGGATGAGGATGGGGGCGAGGAAAAGATACCTTCCTAGACACAGTTGAGACCCTCTTGGACTGGTCATAAAAATATGTAGCAGGGTCACCCTGAACAGGATGGGCTGTGGTGAATGATAAGTTAGAAACAGTTATGTCTGGGAAGATTAATGGGAGTCAGACCGCATGGGTAGCAGAACTGATAGCACTCACCAAAGCACTGGAACTAGCCAAAGGAAAAATTGTGAATATATATACAGACAGTCAGTATGCCTTTGGTGCAGTCCATGGCTACATGGTGAAATGAGGCAGAAGAGGGTTCAACAATGAGGAGGGAACCCCTATCAGAAACCAACTAAGAATTCAGGCACTATTGCGTGCCAGTGAACAGCCAAAAGAGGCTGCAGTAATAAAAATAAAAGTCTTTCAAAAGGAGCCAGCAAAAGAGAGTCCAGGTTGGCTACAATTCAAAGGAAAGCAAGCAGCAGACCAAGCAGCTCAGAAAGCCCGAGAACAAGAAGACATTAACAAGACTGCAATAGCCACTATTGAATTAGTGAAAAGACGCTATCCAAATTCAGCAGCTACTGGAGGACACCCTGCAGGAAGAGAAAAGGAGCAATGGGAACTGCAGGGGGTATTCAAAGGGGAGGATGGTGTCTGGGGGCGAGCAGACAAGTGGTAGCACTAGCATGTATGCAGAGCACATTGGTTGAATTACACCACGGCTCTCCCATACAGGTTGAGAAGCCATGACAGCAAGCCTGTGGAGAGTGTGATGGTGGAAGGGAATGGAAAGAGATGTGGCCAAGTGCTGCCGCAGATGCATGGTTTGTGCACAACATAACCCAGGGAGACCCATAAAAGTTAGGATGGGTCACCAGCCCAGACATAGGGGACCCTGGAAACACCTTCAGATAGATTTTACAGGGCCCTCCCATGGTCATCCCGGGGGGAGTACTGAAAACACAACCGAACAAATCACACAGAAGCGTGACTGCGTGTCCTTACGAAAACAGAGACTTTGACTGATAACTTTATTTTAACTGCAAAATGTATATGCCTGCATGTATTTCACTGTGTTTAAGTGTCGTGATTGTCGGGAGCATGTCAGGATTTGAAGATAACCTCTACTGTAAAACCCACCTACGTTTACATGGGAACTGAACTGGTGTGATCAGTGGAATCCCTGTTTGTGGCCAGCCCAGTGTGGACCCCTTGCGACCTGTGTACAGTAGACACCTCAGGACTGCTGTTTAAAGGGCAGAAAGGAAAATACAAATGGGGACTCCAGGGTGGATGTGTGCAGCTGGGCAGGACCACCGGCCCAACGGGTCGCGCGCCCTCCCCCCCCCCCCCCCCCCAGCCTAGGGAAGGGAAGACCCATTTAAAACCTGGTAATTACCCACTCTGTTTCACAGGACAAGGATGGGGATGCGTTTATGCCCTGGTTCCCAAAAAATGACACATGAATCCAGACACAGTGCACTTATCAGCACTGTACAGCCACTAGGGGACAGTTCACCTACACCTGCAGCGAGCAGACATGCTTGAATTGGACAATTCATATGTGGTCAATGCAATGGCACACATGTCAGCTCTGCCACATGAATGTACCCATTCGATACTTACCAGCTGGGAGAGGGGCACCCGGGGAATCAGGGCAACACGGGTGGACAGACGGATGGAAGGACAGGACAACGTCTGTTACCGAGTGGAGACGGGATTTGTTTTCCTATTTAAGAGGACTTACGCGACAGACACCCCAGACCTTCCAAACCTGATCACAGCATGGACAATTGCACCCCTTACTGTACCATGCTCCAGTAGGGGACATATTCGGAGAAAGATAGTGACCTGCTCCATCAGTCAGGAGTTCTGTGCTGACTGGCCGTTCCCCACCACTTTGGGGTCATCACTGGGGTATGGATTCTTGGGATCCCTATCTTTGGGGGGGGGGTGCTGCAGGGATCGTCAGTGCTAAAAACTGAAATTACCTTGTATGTGGCCTGACTATCTTAGGCAATAATACCTCAAAAGCTCCAGAAGTAATTAACACAGAGCTGGCTGAACTCAGACTCCACACACAGCAGACACGTTAGGCAGTTAGCACATGTTATCAATTAGCATAGCAAGGAAGAGTTTGTACAGTTATTGGTCACAATTGTATCATCCTTGTTATTGATGCTTCTTATAACATTACAGAAGCCATCAAGAAGACCAGCTAGGCAATTTTCGATAGGGAGCCACAATTACAGACAGCTGGCTAAATTGGTTGCTAGGTAAGTCTTGGGCACACGGAATAGTTCTCATTGCACTCATGCTGGTATTCTGTGTGGGCCTTAAAGCTCTTCTGTAAGGCGCTACTGACAAGAACTGTACCAGCAGCGAATGTCACCACAGAAGAGCCCCCAACGAAATTGGCACTCCATGATACCCCTCAGGAGGATGACCTACTTCTACATGTGAATTGGGTGGTCTGCGGGAGATCTCCAAAGTCGTCTCCTTGACCATAATGGGGGAAGTGAAGTGGGAGATGGCACGGGTCAGGGTAACACTCGGTACACAGAAACACAAGATGGCCGCTGAACCATCAGTTGGCCACTTGACGCACAAGATGGCTGCTGCACCACAATAGAGAGACAGCACAGCAAATACTCCACTGCCTGGGGCCACCAGAATTCCAGCACAATGCACTCACAACCTCGTTGATCAGTTTAAGGTGGGTGGGGGAGAGAATACACATGAGTAGCATACGCTGCCCACCGAAGTGTCTGCGTCCAGCCAATACCTTTGATAGAAATGCTAACAGCTTGATACGGACTCAATACGAAGTGCTAATAGTCAGGGCTGCAGTAATTGTCCTTCTCAGGAAGAGTGATTAACACCCATTACTACAGCAATGGACTTTCGCACAGACATTGAAACTGACAATGACTGCACCGAAACTATTAACAATTCTGCAATGTTTACCATAAACAAACCATGCTATAAAGACAATAACCTCATCACTGACCTATTATTACAAAATGTATAAAAGTACCTTGACATGTGCTCAGCATTGAGAGAAGACTCGCGCAGAGGAGTCGGGTTGTAACAATCCAGATGTACAACCCTCACGTCCCAGCAGCAGATGTCCTGACCTTCTTGAGAAGATACGTCCAGGTCGAGGGAGAGAGAGTACCGATGTGGTCGATCCTTTCGGGATCTGGACCAGCAAACGACAGGTCAGGGTAACCCTGAGGGTCGATGCCAGTGGGAACATCCTCCACCCACCCTCCAGCTTTGCCATCGGAGGAAGCAGAGGTTACCTGACATACGCAGGGCAGCCAAAAGTGTGCCGAACCTGCGGGAGGTCAGGCCACATGGCGGCGGATTGCAAGGTAACCGTCTGCCGAAACTGCAAGCAGGAAGGCCACCCGACCAAGGAATGTAAGGAGGCCAAGAACTGTAATCTGTGCGGAGAGGCGGGCCACATGTACAAGGCCTGCCCAAGACGAGGGGCCGCCACCTACGCACAGATGGCCGGAGGTGGAAACACGAGCCGTGGACCGCCCAAGACCAGCAAGGTACCACAAAACAGCACGGGAACGGTGTCTGGAGGCAACCAGAAAGAAGGGTGGGCTGTAGTGGAGCAGACGGCAGACAGCGGGGAGGTGCAGCAGCCGATCCAAGCTCCTTCAGGACAGACGGAGGAAATGGAAGAGAAGGGACCAAAGGAAGCAGAGGATTGGATTACTGTGAAAAGCAGGAAGAGGAAACCTCCCAAAGCCACCCAGCGAGGGGGGAAGCGACACCTACACGACGAGGACACATGCAGCTCTTCCGACGGTGAGGATGGGCGCAAGGAGGGTTGTCACCAGAGGAAGAGACAGAGTGCCGTGGGGAAAAAGGAGGGCAGCACCGCCCAAGCAGGAAAAGACGATCCCTCTGAGGGGACGGGTAAAGGCCTCCCCCCACCCGGTGAGAACCAAGAGATACCCACCGGCCCACAGCTCCAGGTAACTGGGAGCAACGGTCCTGTGACAGCCCCACTGTCAGATGGAGAACTGGACCATGCGGACCCTGGGCCCGACCCGAAGACACCAGAGCGGGGAAATGGCTCCAGCGTAGAGCCGGACAGCTATCTCAGCCCTGGGAGGGTCCAGCAGTTTGCCGTCACCACGGGGATGCACACAGCTACCCCAGAGGGGCAAGACCAGCAGCAAATGGACACTGTTAACCTTGTAAACTGTTAAAATGGGGATAAGAGTTGCCAGCATCAATGTGCGTAGCATCAAATCGGCGACGCGATGTGTTTCTACGATGGCCTTCCTGGCCAACGTTAAAGCCGATGTCCTGTTCCTGCAGGAGTGTGGGATACCGCACCTCAGCAGCTACAGGAGGTGGTCGAGCTTATGGGCCCATGGGCCGTCAGTTTGGTCGGGGGGGAACGATAGCCGCGCCTCCGGCCTGGGTATCCTGTTGAGAGGAGGCAACTTCACCATCTCCGAGGTTAAGGAGGTGGTGGGCGGGCGCCTCCTCGTCGCCGGCATCATGTACAGGAATGCTCCCCTGAGACTGATTAATGTGTATGCCCCAGTGGGTAAGAGTGAACGGTTGGCCGTCCTGCAGCAGCTTCCTCTGTTACTGGCTACGTCCAGGCCGGTCATTCCGGCCGGAGACTTCAACTGTATCATTGATGCAGATGGATGATCCGGCGGGGGGGACAGTAAACTGGACACCACGTCCAGAGCCCTGATGGACACGGTAAAAGATGCCAAGCTGTACGACGTCTTCAGCACTCCTGCAGACGAAGCGCAGCGTTGATACACCTGGTCACGGGCAGACGGGTCTATCCGCTCAAGGATAGATTACCTGTTTGTGTCCCGAACGCTCTCGGTCAGATCCACCGACGTCAAGCCAGTGTTCTTCTCTGACCACTGCCTCCTGCTGGCCGACTGTCACCTACAGGACGAGCAGCGGGCTGGTAAGGGAACGTGGAAGCTGAACACAAAGCTGTTGACCCCGGGAAACATTGAGGAACTCAAGAGGGACTACGCAGGTTGGAGAACCGTGAAGCCCCTCTTTGAGTCCCCAGCGGACTGGTGGGAAACAGTAAAAGGGAACATCAAGAGGTTCTTCATCCTCAAAGGTGTTCAGGAGGCGAGAGAGAGGCAGGGAAAACTGTCCCAGCTCCAGGAAAGTATGCAGAACCTGCTCCTGCTGCAGATGATGGGGGTGGATGTCACGGAGGCCCTCAAGGAGGTGAAGGGCCAGCAAGCCTCGCTCTTTGCCTCGGAGGCCTCCAAGATAATCTTCCGGTCCAGGGTCCGCTCGGTGGAGCAGGACGAGACGTGCTCACGTTTCTTCTTCCAGAAGGTGCACAAAGAGAGCTCCGTGCTCAGCAGCCTGAAGGAAGAAGATGGCTCGCTAACGTCATCTCAGGCTGACATCATGAGGATCAGTAAATCCTTCTACGCCAGTCTGTATGACTCGAAGCCGACTGACAGCACGGCCTCCAAGTCGTTCCTGTCCTCTATCACGGAGGTCTTAGACGACAGAACACGAGAGAGGCTGGACCAGCCACTATCTCTAGACGAGCTGATCAAGGCCCTCGAGTCCTTCGAAAAGAATAAAACTCCCGGAAGTGACGGCTTACCGGTTGAGCTCTATTCCGCTCTTTGGGACTTGATTGGCCAGGACCTTCTGGAGGTGTATGTCAGTATGCTTCGGGCAGGTACCATGAGTGAATCCATGAGGAAAGGCATCATCACCCTCGTCTACAAGCGGAAGGGGGAGAGGGAGGAACTCAAAAATTGGAGACCAATCTCACTGTTGAATGCAGATTACAAAATTCTGTCAAAGGTAATCGCCAACCGGGTCAGGTCTGCTCTGGGGTCGGTGATTCACCCTGACCAAACCTGTGCTGTGCCGGGCAGGAAGATCGCTGAGAGTCTCGCACTCCTCAGGGATACGATCGCCTACGTGCAGGACAGGGGGGTGGACGCCTGCCTCATCAGCCTGGACCGGAGAAAGCCTTTGACAGGATATCGCATACGTATATGAGAGATGTTCTCTCCAAAATGGGCTTTGTGGAGGGAATCTTCAATTGGATCAGACTGCTCTACACCAACATTGTCAGTGCAGTCTCAATCAATGGGTGGGAATCAGATAGCTTCTCAGTCAGATCTGGAGTCAGGCAGGGCTGCCCTCTCTCTCCTGCCTTGTTTGTGTGCTGCATAGAGCCATTTGCCGAGTCCATCAGGAAGGATGCGAGTCTGAGAGGGGTGACTATTCCTGGCAGCGGGGGCCTGCAGGTTAAGGCCTCCCTGTATATGGATGACGTCGCCGTTTTCTGCTCGGATCCGCTGTCCGTGCGCAGACTCATGTGCATTTGTGACCAGTTCGAACGGGCCTCGGGGGCCAAGGTAAACCGAGGCAAGAGCGAGGCCATGCTCTTCGGGAACTGGGCCGACCAATCCTCGATCCCGTTCACCGTCAGGACCGACCACCTGAAGGTGCTGGGTATTTGGTTCGGAGGGGCTGGGGCACGCGCCAAGTCTTGGGAGGAGCGTATCAGCAAAGTGAGGCAGAAACTGGGCAGATGGAAGCTACGGTCGCACTCCATCACGGGAAAAAACCTGGTCATCAGGTGTGAGGCATTGTCATTGCTATTATACGTGGCACAGGTCTGGCCTATTCCCAGAACCTGTGCCGCTGCAGTCACCCGGGCCATCTTCCAGTTTATATGGAGGTCAAAGATGGACCGGGTCCGAAGGGACTCGCTGTACAAAGATCTGGGCAACGGGGGAAAAAAATACACCCAATGCCACCCTCACCCTGATGGCCACCTTTGTGTGTGGCTGCATCAAGCTGTGCGTGAATCCCTGGTACGCAAACACCAAGTGTCACTACGTACTGAGGTTCTACCTGTCCCCGGTGTTGCGAAGGATGGGCCTGGCCTCGCTGCCGCGGAACACTCCGAGTAGTTGGACCGTTCCGTATCACCTGTCCTTCGTGGAGAAATTTATGAAGAAAAACACCTTTGACCACAAGTCCATTAGGAAGTGGTCAGCACGTAGTGTCCTTGAGACCCTTCGGGAAAAGGAGAGGGCGGATCCTATCGAGCGGTTCCCTGAGCAGACTGTCAAAGCCATTTGGCAGAATGCCTCATCGCCAGAACATTCCAACAAGCACCAAGACATGGCTTGGCTGGTGGTGAGAAGGGCTCTTCCTGTGAGATCCTTTATGCACGCCCGGACTCTCAGCCGCACCGCACGCTGCCCTCGAAGTGGCTGCGGGGGGGATGAGACTGTCACACACCTCCTTCTGGAATGTGCCTATGCAGAGGAAGTCTGGAGAGGAATGCAGTGCTGTTTGTCGAGCAGCGCCGTGACACAGGACTCCGTGCTCTATGGTCTGTTCCCCGGGACGCACACCGAGACGAACATCAACTGTGCCTGGAGGATCATCAACTCGGTGAAGGACGCTCTCTGGGCAGTCCGAAACCTGTTGATCTTCCAGCTGAAGGAGTTGACCCCGACTGAGTGCTGCAGACTGGCACATTCCATGGTCCAGGACTACGTGTTGAGGGACGCGCTGAAGCTTGGGGCAGCTGCCGCCAAGGCGCGGTGGGGAAAGACCACTGTGCAAAGTCTGCCTGCCTAACGAAGAATAAGGGGCCCATGCAGTCATTTGGGCTCTGCTGACGCCTCAGCTAATCATATAGGCATATGTTTGAAAAATGTACAGACCTGTATAAAAATGATAAATTCTCATCTCTGTATGTACATGTTTACATATGTATGGCATGAACAACTGTACAGACCATCAAATTATTTTATGAATAAAGTATATTTTTGAAATTAAAAAAAAGTTGAGAGAAGACTCGCAGCTGACCACTGTGCTGATGGTGTCTTTCTCTCCCTGGAGCTCCAGTATTTCCTTGTACAATAAACTCTGTCATTGAACCCCGACTCTGACTCCAAGACTGGTGATTTTCCCCACAACATTTCCAGACATGAGTCACTCTCTGTGTAGACAAGAAATTAGTACCCAGAGAGATAGTGAGGAAAGAGATCAGTTTGACACTGGTACAGTTGGGAGAAGGAGGAGGTTAAACACTCAGGGCAGGCAGGAACAAAGCAGAGATTGAGGTCGGACTGATAAATTAAACTGCAGTTATTTCAATGCAAGAGGCCTAGCAGGTAAGGCAGATTAACTCAGGACATAGTTGGGAACATCAGACTAGGATATCCTAGTGATAATACAGACATGACTCAGGGGTGGACAGGACTGGCAGCTTAAAGTTCCAGGGTACAAGTGCTAGAGGAAGGATCAAAAGGGGAATAAGAGAGAAAGAGGAGAGACTAAAGCTTTTGCCCGAAGGGCTTTTATCCAAAACGTCGATTTTTCTGACATCGATGGTAGGCAAGTTTCAAGCTCTTCTAGAATAGAATCCCTACAGTGTGGAAACACACCCTTCAGCCCAAGAAGTCCACACTGACCCTCTGACGAGTAACCCACCTAAACCTGTTCCCCATTACCCTATATTTACCACTGACTAATGCATCTCACCTACACATCCCTGAACACTATGGGCAATTTAGCATGGCCAATTCACCTAACCTGCACATCTTTGGATTGTGGGAGGAAACTGGAGCACCCGGAGGAAACCCACACGGACATGGGGAGAATATGCAAACACCACACAGACGGTGGCTTCAAACCTGGGTCCCTGGCGTTATGAGGCAGCAGTGCTAACCACTGAGCTACTGTGCACCCCAAGATGTTGGAGGGAATCCTGAGGGTGAGGATTTACGTGTATTTGAAAAGGGAAGGACTGATTAGGGATAGTCAACATGGCTTTGTGTGTAGGATATCATATCTCACTAACTTGATTTAAGAAGTAAAGAAGAGGATTGATGAGGGCAGATTGGTGGACGTGATGTATATAGACTTCAGTAAGGCATTCAACAAGGTTCCTCATGGTAGACTGGTTAGCAAGGTTAGATCACACGAAATACAAGGAAAATTAGCCATTTGGATACAGAAAGGGCTTGAAGGTAGAAGACAGAGGGTGGTGGTGGAGGTTTGCTTCTCAGACTGGAGGCCTGTGACCAGTGGAGTGCCAAAAGGTTTGGTGCTGGGTCCACTACCTTTTGTCATCTATATAAATGATTTGAACGTGAACGTAGGAGATATAGTTAGTAAGTTTGCAGATGACACAAAAATTGGAGGTGGAGTGGACAGTGAAGAAGGTTACCTCAGATTACAACAGGATCTTGATCAGATGGGCCAATAGGCTGAGGAGTGACAGATGGAATTTAATTTAGATAAATGTGAGGTACTACATTTTGGAAAAGCAAATCTTAGTAGGATTTATACCCTTAATGTTAAGGTCCTGGGGAGTGTTGCTGAACGAAGAAACTTTGGGGTGGCAGTTTCATTGTTCCTTGAAAGTGGAGTCGCAGGTTGATAGGATACTGAAGAAGGTGTCTGGTATGCTTTCCTTTATTGGTCAGAGTATTGAGTACAGGAGTTGGGAGGTCATGTTACGGCTGTACATGACATTAGTTAGGCCACTTTTGAAATATTGTGTGCAATTCTGGTCTACCTCCTACCAGAAGGATGTTGTGAGACCTGAAAGGATTCATAAAAGATTTACAAGGATGTTGCCAGGGTTGGAGGATTTGAGCTATAGGGAGACACAGAATATGCTGGAACTGTTTTCCCTGGAGCATTGGAGGCTGAGGGGTGACCTTATAGAGGTTTATAAAATCATAAGGGCATGGATAGAGTAAATAGACAAAGTCTTTTCCCTGGGGTGGGGGAGTCCAAAATTAGAAGGCATAGGTTTAGAGTGAGAGGGGAAAGATATAAAAGAGACCTAAGGAGCAACGTTTTCATGCAGAGGGTGGTGCATGTTGGAGTGAGCTGCTAGAGAAAGTGGTGGAGGCTAGTACAACTGTGACATTTAAAAGGCATCTGGATGGGTATATGAATAGGAAGGGTTTAGAGGGGTATGGGCCAAGTGCTGGCAAGTGGGATTATAATAGGTTAGGATATCTGGTCAGCATGGACAAGTTCGACCGAAGGGTCTGTTTCCATGCTGTTCATCTCTATGACTCTGTGTCCTTCTTAAATCTTTCTCCACTCACCTTAAAAATCTCCAACCTGAGGGAAAGGACACCTGTCATTCACTTTACCTCTACTCCTTAAATTTTATAAACCTCTTTTAGGTCACTCCTCAACCTCCTACTCTTCAGTGAAACAAACCCCAGCCTATCCAGCCTCTCCTTATAACTCAAACCCTCCTGTCTCAGCAACTTCCTGGTAAATCTCTTCTGAACCCTCTTCAGCTTAATAAAAGCCTTCTTATAACAGAGTGACCAGAATTACACACAGTACTCCAGAAGAGTAGTTTGCTTTTGAGAAGATTGAGATGGTTGACTGTTAGAGAAAGTAACAGAACACATGGATTCCATCCACTGTACCTTAAAACTTGGGTAACTCAAAAATCTGTCAGGAATGTCAGCACCCCTGTACAATTAGATCGCACTGCCAGATTACTGCTTCAGTGTAATGTCAACTTTAATCCCAGCTCTTCTGTACAGCGTCTGCATCTTGATGAATTCTGACCTGTGTCCTGGCTGATATTAAACATTAATCATGGTCTCACTGTATATATCATCATATCTGGATAACTGGGACATCTGTGGTGTGAAAGAATAAAAAGCTATCCATTGCAAGAAAAACCTCCTAACATGTAAACTAAAATTTTATTTTTTTAAGTTTACTTCGACAAAACTGAATTTCAATATGGGTAGCAATTGTGCACATTTGTAATATTCAACTTCAAAGCATGTTACCTTAATCTATAGAAAATTCACTTTTGAAAATTAAAGATAGCTGAAAACATATGCACATTTCTTACTGTCTTGTCCTGAATGGTGACTCATCCATTCTTCAGGTACAGTCCTAGGGTGTGGGTTCAGGTTACGTTCTCACTGTTAAGCCTGATGCTGCCCTCAATCAAATTCTCCAAACTGATGGGAGTCCTGAGTTTTAATGGCTGATCCCTTCCAGTTATTCATGAGAATGTCTGTATTTCACAGCTGCAAAGGAATTTAGCCCTCAAGGAAACTGATGAAGAACAGCTTGCAAAGACACAGCTACAGTAAGTATACTTTGTCCAGTCTTAGTTTTATTGTTTCTGCAGCACATTGACAATGAGAAACCCCATCCAGGAGAGAAGGGAAATTCTTTGCCTTCAGGATGGCCACAGAAGACCATCCTGCTTGACAAAGGTGAACAACTCAAGGGAATTGCTTTCAGTGCTATAAGAGCACAAACGATTTGAGACGCTCCACCAGGGAATGCACTGCTGTACTCGATGCTTCACCCTCCTGTTGAGTCTGAGTTACTTTGTAAGGTTATCATTGGAAAGCAATGTCATACATAGTTTGATTGCCTGGCACCTCTATCAGATGTCCCATCTGCGATTAATATCTGTCTTTGTTGCAACTCCCAATGCTACTTTGCACATATCTGCAAGGGTTCACGTTTAAAACATAAAGAGAGCTACAGAGCTAAGCCTGCCTTGTGGGGGAAGGAAGATCCAAGGAGACTGGGGGTTGTGCAGAATGTAAGCATCATATGTAATGTATATCTGCATCTTGCAGGTATCCCTCGTGATAACAGGTGGGCATTTACAGGAATTGTTACCAATTGTCAGGGTGATGCCAGAGAGCTCCGAGCACCCACTGGTGCACCATGTACCAGAGAGATTCCAGTGATGGCTGCAAATCCAATGACTTGGGCACCTTGGCTCTTTGGGTCCATGGTGGACTGGATGCAGTGTACTGTTTTCCTGCAAGAGGCACCTGCAAACTCCCAAATGCAGTGCCAGGCTGCCATTTGTCAGTTACCACACGTGCTCCCAGTTAAGGTTTGAAAAGCCAGTGATGAGAGATTTCGATGTTGCCATGATCTTCAGCAGCACAGGGACATGGCTCCAGAGCTGACAGTTTTCTTCATCTTCCAAAGCTGCTTCCTGCTTGACTTTTGCAGGGATCTCGAATGATGCTGTCTTAGCTCACTGGTCAATGGTGCTGAAGACCCCTGTGTGAGATTTTGAAAATCCATGTTAACTTTGATTGTAAGATTCAGGGTCCAACTAAGTACAAAATCGCATTGGGTGCAAGTATATTCCAATAAGTTTTGCAAATTTATTAAGTCATCAAAACAAATACAAAAGAAATGACACCTAACCAGACATTGAACTCAGCCACTCTAAATTGGAGTGCTGATCCTCAGTTGACTGGAATGCTGTCTCCCCTTCTTTCGACTGTCCCTTTCTGCACAGAAAATACTAAAAATTATTTCCAAACCTCAAATCCACAGCACAATCAGAAATACATCCTAACCCTGTTTGACACAGGCATTGTGTGATTGGATTCTGAATAGGATAGATGAAACACACAGTGTATGATCGGTTGATGGCCTATTTTGGATTGCTAATGGAGTACATGCCCAATTTCTGAGTGGTTTCTTTCAAAACTAATGGTATCTGCTGAACATCACGTTCCATTATCATCTGACTGATTTCTTGACATGAGATTCATTAGTAGGGTTGTCCTTGCTCATTATAGCTTCATCTACTATTTCATTGAGTTTTATTGCCTCCTGCTGAGATAACAAAATATTTTTTTGTGTCTTCTTTGCCAATTTGTTTAGAATTGAAGGACATATATTGTTAGGATTGATACCTTGAACTCATCATTTCAGATCTTGTATAATTGATACAAATCCCTCATTACATCAACTAAAAAACTACCAATAGTTCTTAGTTTTTGAGCCAATGTGCACATGTATTGTACCTCTTTCTGGCCTGAGTGTTTAGAATCAGTTAATTTAAAATAAGGAATGTAGTGAAATTGTTGCTTGTAACTTTGAAAACTTAACACGGAATAAATATACTGAATAATTTTAGCTAGACAAATTGTGTACAAAATATAAATGCACAATAAACAATGTATGAAAGGTGAGAGAGTGACTTATCTTCATATATTCAATCAATATATGATGTCAGTGACAAAAGTCTAAAATATTACACTGCTCATAAAAGTATCCATGCACTGTTAAAAAAATTAATTTTGCGGGGGATCCAAGATGGCGGCGACCCAGTAAGACTGAGTCTATAGTGCTCCTCCCAAGACTTGGGCACAGTGGGTCACCTACCCCCTACCAAGCTCACCAAATCATTTATAAATCATTTATAATAGTTTAGTAACTGAATTAGTGGTGTAATATTACATTTAAGCTACATTTAAGCAACTTTATCCTAAATTAAAATGACTAAAGGGAAGGGAGCCCGCAGCTCTCAGCAAGCAGGAACCCCTCCCCCACACTCTCCAGCTGCAGCAGAGGCGTCCACAGCCGCCCCGGGGGACTTACCTACAGTAGCAAGCCTTGCAGAAATGCTTTCCAAGCTTGACTCGAAGATCGATGCCTTTATCGTCGAATCCAGGAACCGTTGGGAGTCGTTGTCGGCCGCGCTGAAGAAGCACGACCGTGAAATTGAAGAAATTCAACGCCGAGTCGGAGGGGCGGAGCTAAAGGCCGCGACCTCGGAGACAACCGCTCAATCGGCCGTGGATCAGGTCCGGACTCTCGAGCAGCGAGTCCGGACCTTGGAAAATCATATTGACGACCTCGATAATCGAGGTCGTCGAAAAAATATTCGTTTGCTGGGCCTTCCCGAACGGGAAGAGGAAGGCCAGCTTACAGCATTCCTGGAGCAGTGGCTGCCACAACTTTTAAATCTACAAGCTGGATCAGGCCAGGTAAGGGTGGAATGGGCCTACCGGGTAGCAATACGCGGGCCTGGCTCGAACCAGCGCCCACGCCCGGTCCTGTTCCGGCTGCAGAGCTACAGGGAGAGGCAGATACTCCTAGAAGCCTCTAGAAATCTCGGAAAAGACCCCCAAGCTATGATCTACAAAGGATCCAAGATCATGCTATTTCAGGACTTTTCCCCGGCTCTGGTTCGGAAGAGGAAGGCATTCGACGAGGCGAAGAAGCGTTTAAGGGACTTAAATGTACAGTACTCCTTACGCTACCCAGCGATGTTACGCTTTAACCATGAAGGATCCGTATATAACTTTGGATCACCAGAAAAGGCTAAGGAATTCTTGGACTCTCTTAGATAAACTGTAGGACACAATGGATGTTGGTCTGCCTTCCCCCCCCGTTTTGGTTTATATCCCCTCCCTTTTTTTTTCTTACCTTATTGCTTAATATTATTATGGGGGGTGGGGAGAGGGATTTGATTTTCTCCCCCCCCCCCCCCCCCCCCCTTGGAGTTGTTTTCTGTTATTATTTTATGTATATTTGAGGGGTGTATGTATATGTGTGTGTATGTATGTATATATATATATATATGTATGTGTATGTATATATATGTATATATAAGTTGGGGGATTTGGTTAATGTTGGTGGGGGGAGGTGGTTACCTTATTCGATTTTACCTTTGTCTTTAGGAGCGGGGTTGTTTTTCCCTTCGTTATTTTGTATTATCATATTTAATTATTATTTGTTGAACTGGTAATTTTATAGTTATATGTTTATATATGGTATTAACATTACCAAATATACCCAGGTGTTGGTAGGGGTGGGGGTGGGGTGCTCACTGTTAACTCTAGCTTTGTATTATATTTGAATTTTCCTCACTTTATTGAGGAGTGCCTGGGTCAAGGGTGGGGCATTGGTTGGGAGAGGATATGAGGGATTTTTGGAGAGGAAGTGATGCCCCCTGGGAACAAGGGGGAAAGTCTCCACTTAGATATGTTTTATATTTTTTTTATTTAGAAATAGTTTTTTACTGTATTGTTGTGGGTGTATTAAAGAGGGTTTATTTTTGTAAATTTTACATGTTCCATGCTCGGGATGTTCTGGATAGGATTCCCCCTCCCGAGGGGTCTCGGATTGGCCCAGAGGATTATGGTTGATCAATCGGTTAAGTGGTGCACCTGGAATGTCAAAGGGAGTAATTCGCCACTTAAAAGGAAGAAAATATTATCAAATCTTAAGAAGGAAAGAGTTGATATAGCTCTCCTACAGGAGACGCATCTGTCAGATAAAGAACACTTGAAATTACGACAGGGCGGATTTGATCAGGCCTTTTTTTCTTCTTTTAGCTCAAAAAGCAGGGGAGTTGTTATTCTTGTTCGGAAGAATTTCCCTTTCAAAATCCTAAAGCAGATAAAAGACGAATCTGGACGATATATCTTGATTAAAGCTCTCATAAATGGAGAGGAATATGGGATTTTAAATTTGTACTGCCCCCCGGCACACCCCTTTAAATTTATAACAGAAGCCTTCTCAAAATTGATGGCTTTTGATGCCCGTCATATAATTATAGGGGGAGACTTTAATTGTATTATGGATCCGGAAATAGACAGGATTCCCAAGAGTACTGCAGGAGTATCTCCCAGATCTAGACAATTGATGGATCTGAACAAAGAATTAGGATTAGTAGATGTATGGAGATGTCTTCATCCACAGGGTAGAGATTTTTCTTTCTACTCTAATCCACATAAATGTCATACCAGAATTGATATGTTTTTTGCCCCCTCAATTTTTTTAAATTCCATATCATCCTGTAAAATAGGTAATATAGCAATTTCTGACCACGCTGCTGTATATATGGAAACTAAGGCGAGGAACAGTGGGACATCCCCTCGGCATTGGCGTATGGACCCCTTCTTAATGAAAGATAGTAAATTTGTAAAGTACTTCTCTCAAGAATTTAAAACTTTTTTAGAAATTAATTCAGGTACAGCTAGCAACCCATCAATGATGTGGGAGACCATCAAAGCTTACACGCGAGGCTTGATCATCTCCTACTCAGCGACCCAGAAGAAATTAAAAGGAGAACAACAGCGTTTGCTTGAAGCCCGCTTGAAAGCGGCTGAAACAGCATACACTGATAGACCCTCTATTATTAAATTGCAAAGGATTACAGCTCTTAGGACAGCTCTAAATACTACACTTACTCAAACGGCTAAGAGGGAAATATTATTTGCAAAGCAAAGATTATATGAATATGGCGACAAACCGGGTAGATACTTAGCATTTCTTGCAAAGAAAAAAAAGGCCCCTCAGACGATTATGTCTATCAAGGAAAGTACGGGTATTTTGACTCATGATCATAAAAAGATTAATGCGACCTTTAGAAAATTCTATTCTGAGCTATATAAATCACAGGATTGTGAAGATAGGGCGAAGAGGATGCAGTCATTTTTTAAAAATTTGACTTTTCCAGACCTAACTCCGGAACAAGTATCGGTCCTAAATGCTCCTCTTACACCCCAAGAAATAGTTGATGCAATTAGGCACCTTCAAAATGGTAAGACGCCGGGCCCAGATGGCTTTCAAGCTGAATTCTATAAAGAATTTACAGAAATACTGGTTGGTCCACTTATGGACATGTATAACTATGCATATAGTCAGGGCTGTCTCCCGCCTTCGCTGAAAGAGGCAAATATCTCTCTTATCCTCAAAAAAGGAAAGGACCCAGAAGATTGTACATCATACAGACCAATATCCTTGCTAAATGTAGATTTTAAAATCCTCTCTAAAACGTTAGCACTGAGATTAGAAAGGATACTGCCACATATTATAAAGGAGGATCAGACGGGGTTTATTAAGGGCCGTAGATCATCCAATAATGTTAGAAGGGCTCTGAATATGATTCAAGCTTGTCATCAGGGAAAGATACCAGGAGTAGTGGTTTCATTAGACGCGGAAAAGGCATTTGATAGGGTCGAATGGTCATATTTGTTTTACACATTGGAGAGGTTTGGTGTTGGACAGGTGTTTACCAAATGGATCTCAACATTGTATAGTGATCCCAAAGCAGTTGTGGTTACCAATGGATTAGGCTCGGATAGCTTCAGTGTGGGTAGGGGCTGCCGTCAGGGATGTCCCCTCTCGCCATTGTTATTCACGCTAATAATTGAACCACTAGCAGAAGCTATACGAGCTGATCCTAACATAGTGGCCCCAAGGATTGGTACAGGTAAACATAAAATTACCCTTTATGCAGATGATGTTCTTCTATTCCTCAGTAACCCTTTGATGTCCATACCTCGCTTAATCCAAGTTATTAATACATTTAGTGCATTCTCAGGCTATAAAATTAATTTTTCAAAATCGGAAGCTATGCCAATGGGTGGCCTTGCTGTGATACCCCGCTTAGCGGACGGTTCCCTTTTTCCCTTTCGCTGGTCCCTGGAGGGTTTCTTATATTTAGGCATTTTTATTACTCCAGTATTTGGTCAGTTGTATAAGGCTAATTTTTTGTATTTATTGGAAAGGATAAGGCAGGACCTCCAGCGATGGGGAGACCTGCCAATTTCCTGGCTGGGTAGAATAGCATTAATCAAAATGAATATCCTGCCCCGTCTCCTATATCCTATGAGAATGCTTCCGGTGATGCTGCCGAGGACAGCTTTATGTAAATTATACGGCTGGCTGAGTTCCTTTATCTGGAACCATAGGCGACCCCTCATTAAGCTGAAGAAGCTACAGCTTCCACAGGCAAGGGGTGGATTGGACTTCCCAGATTTTAGGAAATATCAATTAAGTTCCCTATTAAGTTATATAGCTGATTGGGTCTTGTCTGATCCACAATCAATCTGGTTGGACATCGAGGCTTCTCAAGTAAAATACCCACTTATTAACCTTTTATTCTCAGACAAGAGGAAAATCATTACAGATCACTGTAAAAACCCTATAATACTGAATACAATCAAGGCTTGGAATATAATGCGGCAAAATGAGGGTAATTCACATAAAACATCCCCCTATGCACCGATAGTGGGAGCATGGGGATTCCAACCGGGGTTAACAGATGCCACTTTTAAACTCTGGAGAGCCAGGGGTATCTCATGTCTTGGGGATTTATTTAAAGATGGGGTCCTGATGTCTTTCGGACAGCTGCGTCAGAAATTCGGATTACCCAATGGAGACCTCTTTCGATACTTCCAAATTCGAGATTTTATACAGAAGAAGACTACGTTATTAGATAGTCTTTATAAATCCGATAGAGAATGTAGTGTCCTACGACCAGTGGGGGTATCTTCCGTCAGTAATATTTATCATTTGCTACATGATGAAGTATCGGGAGATATGGATAATCTGCTTAAAACATGGGATCAGGATCTGGGACTAGAAATCTCCACAGAAACGTGGAATGATATCTGGGAAAATGCTAGAAGAATTACTATTTGTAACAGAACCCAGGCTATCCAGCTGAAGATACTTCATAGGGCCCATATAGCACCGGTTCGATTGGCAAAATTTAAGGCAGGAGCATCTCCAATGTGTCCTAAATGCAAAATAGAGGTGGGCACTCTTGTACATTGCTTATGGACCTGTCATAAGATCCGTGGATATTGGACTAAAGTAGCAAGTACCCTGACAGAAATTTTAGGAACGGAAATAAAAGTGGACCCCGTATCTCTCCTCTTGGGCTTTTCGAACTTTCCCTCCCTGGACACGTACGGGAAGAGACTATTTTCTATTCTTTCTTTCTGTGCAAGGAAAAATATTTTGATGAACTGGGTGGCGGAGGGCCCCCCTGGACTTTCAAATTGGCACAGACTAATTATGGAATGTATTCCCCTTGACTTCCTTACAAATATGGTGCACCGAAAGACCGAATTATTTTATAAAATATGGCAGCCCTTTTTGAATTACATAAATACAGATATTTCGGCTATCCTAACAAGGGCTTTTATTTAATTGAGACTACGAACCTGGCTGGTCCGCGGCCCCTCGGGGGAGGAATCCCGCACGAATACGGGTTTTATCATATCTGATGTTAACACATCCCGAGCATGTAAGAGACTTAAATATACACCCTGGTTAGTTGTAGGTTAGATTAGTAGATAGTTGAGTTTTGTCTGTTTGTTTTTTTTTGTTGTTTTTTTTTGGGGTTTTTTTTTGTTGTTTTGTTTTGTTTTGTTTTTTTTTGTTGTCAAATTTTGGCTATTGTATATTTGAGCTAATTGTATATCAATGTTTATATCTGAGAGTTTTGTTTATTTTTGTAAACTTGTAAAAATGTTAAATTTCTAATAAAAATATCTATAAAAAAAAATTAATTTTGCAATATACAGTATATGATTGCTTTTCCTAATAAAACACTGCATATTAAAAGCATAAAACCCAGCTGTTTCTTTCTGCGGTCAATGATGCTAAGTTCTTGATAATGACTTCATAGACTCCACACAATGTGGAAACAGGCCATTGTGGCCCAACAAGTCCACACTGACCCACTGAAAAGTAACCCACCCAAACTCATTCCCCTACCCTATCACTCTACATTTGCCCCTGCCTAATGCACATTACCTACACATCCCTGAACACTTGATAATTTAGCATGGTCAATTCACCTAACCTGCACATCTTTGGATTATGGGAGGAAACCGGAGCAAACCAGCACAGACACACGGAGAATGTGCTAACTTCACACAGACAGTCGCCTGAGGCTGGAATCGAACTCAGGGCCCTGGCACTGTGAGGCAGCAGTGCTAACCACTGAGCCACTCTGTAATGATGACTTAATGATTTGAAAGAATATAACTTTCCCATGTAGCCTTAAGATTGTCACTTCTAATCTGTTTAAACCCCAGTGGTGCATACCTTTGTCAGGTGAGACTAAACAATCGCATTACTAAAGTTGGTTACAATATTATCAGGAGAAAGTGAGGTCTGCAGATGCTGGAGATCAGAGCTGAAAATGTGTTGCTGAAAAAGCACAGCAGGTCAGGCAGCATCCAAGGAGCAGGAGAGTTGACGTTTCGGGCATGAGCCCTTCTTCAGGAATGAGGAAAGTGTGCCAAGCAGGCTAAGACAAACGGTAGGGAGGAGGAACTTGGGGGAGGGGCGTTGGAAATGTGATAGGTGGAAGGCGGTTAGGGTGAGGGTGATAAGGTGAGGGTGATAGGCTGGAGTGGGGACGGAGAGGTCAGGAAGAAGATTGCAGGTTAGGAAGGTGGTGCTGAGTTCGAGGGTTGGGACTGAGACAAGGTGGGGGGAGGGGAAATGAGGAAACTAGAGAAATCTGAGTTCATCCCTTGTGGCTGGAGGGTTCCTAGGCGGAAGATGAGGCACTCTTCCTCCAACTGTCATGTTGCTATGGTCTGGCGATGGAGGAGTCCAAGGACCTGCATATCCTTGGTGGAGTGGGAGAGGGAGTTGAAGTGTTGAGCCACGGGGTGGTTTGGGTTGGTTAGTCCGGGTGTCCCAGAGGTGTTCTCTGAAACGTTCCGCAAGTAGGCGGCCTGTGTCCCCAATATAGAGGAGGCTACATCGGGTGCAGCGGATGCTGTAAATGATGTGTGTGGAGGTGCAGGTGAATTTGTGGCAGATACAGAAGGATCCTTTGGGGCCTTGGAGGGAAGTAAGGGGGGAGGTGTGGGCACAAGTTTTGCATTTCTTGCGGTTGCAGGGGAAGGTGCCGAGTGTAGAGATTGGGTTGGTGGGGGATGTGGACCTGATGAGGGAGTCACGGAGGGAGTGGTCTTTTCGGAACGCTGATAGGGGAGGGGAGGGGAATATATCCCTGGTGGTGGGGTCCGTTTGGAGGTGGCGGAAATGACGACGGATGATACGATGTATATGGAGGTTGGTGGGGTGGTAGGCGAGGACCAGTGGGGTTCTGTCCTGGTGGCAATTGAAGGGGCAGGGCTCAAGGGCGGAGGAGCGGGAAGAGGAGGAGATGTGGAGGAGAGCATCGTCGATCACGTCTTGGGGGAAATTGCGGTCCTTGAAGAAGGAGGCCATCTGGGTTGTACGGATTTGGAACTGGTCCTCCTGGGAACAGATGCGGCGGAGACGAAGCAATTGGGAATATGGGATGGCGTTTTTACAGGGGGCAGGTTGGGAGGAGGTGTAGTCTAGGTTGCTGTGGGAGTCGGTCGGTTTATAGTAAATGTCTGTGTTGGTTCGGTCGCCTGAGATAGAAATGGAGAGGTCTAGGAAGGGGAGGGAGGAGTCTGAGACGGTCCAGGTAAATTTGAGGTCGGGATGGAAGGTATTGGTAAAGTGGATGAACTGTTCAGCCTCCTCGTGGGAGCACGAGGCAGCGCTGATACAGTCATTGATGTAGCAGAGGAAAAGGTGGGGGGCGGTGCCATTGTAGCTGCGGAAGATGGACTGTTCCACATATCCTACAAAGAGGCAGGCATAGCTGGGGCCCATGCGGGTGCCCATTGCTGCTGCTTAGGTTTGGAGGAAGTGGGAGGATTGGAAAGAGAAGTTGTTCAGGGTGAGGACCAGTTCAGTCAGTATAAGGAGGGTGTCAGTGGAAGGGTACTGGTTGGTGCGGCGGGAAAGGAAGAAGCGGAGGGCTTTGAGTCCTTTGTGATGGGGGATGGAGGTGTACAGGGACTGGATGTCCATGGTGAAGATAAGGCGTTGGGGACTGAGGAAGCAAAAATCATGGAGGAGGTGGAGGGCGTGGGTGGTGTCCCAAATGTAGGTGGGGAGTTCTTGGACTAAGGTCATCTCCCAGACCATCCATAACCTCATCACCTCAGGGGATCTGCCATCCACCACCTCCAATCTCATAGTCCCACAACCCTGCACCACCCATTTCTACCTCCTGCCCAAAATCCACAAACCTGACTGCCCCGGCCGACCCATTGTCTCAGCCTGCTCCTGCCTCACCGAACTAATCTCTGCATACCTTGACACGGTCCTGTCCCCCTTAATCCAACCAACCCAACCACCCTGTGGCTCAACACTTCATCTCCCCCTCCCACTCCACCAAGGACATACAGGTCCTTGGACTCCTCCATTGCCAGACCATAGCAACACCACAGTTGGAGGAAGAGTGCCTCATCTTCCACCTAGGAACCCTCCAACCACAAGGGATGAACTCAGATTTCTCCAGTTTCCTCATTTCCCCTTCCCCCACCTTGTCTCAGTCCCAACCCTCGAACTCAGCACCACCTTCCTAACCTGCAATCTTCTTCCTGACCTCTCCGCCCTCACCCCCACTCTGGCCTATCACCCTCACCTTATCACCCTCACCTTAACCTCCTTCCACCTATTGCATTACCAACGCCCCTCCCTCAAGTCCCTCCTCCCTACCTTTTATCTTAGCCTGCTTGGCACACTTTCTTCATTCCTGAAGAAGGGCTCATGCCCGAAACGTCGATTCTCTTGCTCCTTGGATGCTGCCTGACCTGCTGCGTTTTTCCAGCAACACATTTTCAGCTACAATATAAACAGCTTTAGGTTCGCCAGCTATTGTACTTTGAGTGAAATGAAATTAATTCATGCAACATTCATTTCACTTCATCTGGTTCTTCCCTTCATTTTGTCCACAGCTGCTGTCCCCTGAGCTTTATCTCTGAGTTGCTGCTGGCCTTTCTGAGGTCTCTGAATTCAGCAATGGCTAATACACATGCAGTAGTCAGTTGGTCAAACATCTGGCATACTTAGAATCTCTACAGTATGGAAACAGGCCCTTTGGCCCAACAAGTCTACACCAACTCTCCAAAGAACAACCCACCCAGACCCATTCCCCTACCCTTTGTTTACCCTGAATAATGCACCTAACCTATGCATCCCTGAACACTATGGACAATTTAGCATGGTCAATTCACCTGACCTGTGCATCTTTGGACTGTGGGAAGTAACCAGAGCACCCAAAGGAAGCCCATGCAGACACAGGAAGAACATGCAAGCTACACACTGACAGTTGCCCAAGGTAGGAATTGAATGCAGGTCCCTGGCACTGTGAGGCAGTAGTGCTAATCACTGAGCCACCATGCTGTCCTCTGAAGAAGCTGTGAAGAAGATCAAGAATGAGGTGTTTGTTTTACACTGAGACCTTGACATAGTCAATCTACACTTTGTTCATATGTGAGGTGAAAGCATGCTCTACAACCACCCTGAAGGGTGAGGACCATTTCCTCATGACCCATGACTGCTTTTCTTCTGCATTATGCCATCTGCAAGATCTATCTGACTGAGATCTTTACATTTTTTCCCATGCATGGAGCAATTAGCTTAATGTGACTTGGTTGGCATCATTATCCCCTGCAATTGCTGCCCAATAACCTTGGAATGTACACAATGGTTTCAACCCCATGTCCTTAGCTTTGAGATACACAGGGCTGCAAGAGGCATAACCCACCCCCTCCCCCCAACATCTCAACCATGACTGTACATGAGTCTTCTATGCCTTTCTTCTCAAAGTTAAAGGTATCACAGGACAAGGTTGGGATGTTGGTGTTGGGAGTTGACAGAATCACCTTTTATTGTGCAGTAAGTGCTTGTCTGCTGTGCCGAGGCATTAACCGAGTACTCACTCAATGGGATCTGTTTTGATTGCCTCACTTGGGTGTGTTTATTTGGCTCCTCCCGTGGATCCTCAATGAGGTTTGAAAGGGAGATTGTGGTTCTGAATTTTCCTTTTGATTTGTTTACCCTTGACACTATTCTTTTCTCCATTCCTATAGATGGCGTTCTCTGTTTCTCTGGTCTTCTCTCTGCCTTCCTTCAATGTTCTTCTCTGTTTAGCTGCCCTTTCACTATCTCTCTTGATATTCCTGCTCTTCTCTGATGGCACTACTATCCAGATGCAATGCCCAAGTTAAACCACATACCTCTCCTTTTCCTATGATTTCTCCTTCTGCATCCTAATCGCCTCACCCCATTCCTTCAGTACAAACCAAGCCCTTTAATTTCCTTTCAGGACTGTTCTTTCGATCAACCCAATCTTTCCCAGACCTTCTCAGATGGCCCCATTTTCCCTTCCCCACCCAGGCTTGCTGGTGTCAGCCGATGTAGGTACCCTATTTGGGCAGCTTGTTGACCAGGAGTGGCTTCATCCCAACACTGTAACATGAGCAACTACAACCAAAACCTCATGTGACTGTGACTACTTGTCATCTGGTTGTGCAAAGAACCAATTTGGTTATGATAGAGATAAGTTAAAGAAGTTTAATGTAGACAAATGTGAGGCACTGCCTTTTGGAAAGGCAAATCAGGGCAAGACTTACACACTTAATGCTAAGGTCCTGGTTGTAGGCTGCAGCATGGAGTGCCACTTGCTGGGGTACATGTTTTTCAGGATATGCAATGGTGGTTAATTCATTGGTGTTAAAACAGATGATTCTCCAGTTGCTATTTGTGGGGATCAGCTGTTAGATGCTATGCGTAGAAATGAGCCATTGAATATTCCTAAGTAGTTCATTAGTCGAGAGCTTTGCCTTGGGAGCACTCTTGCCTTTGGGGAGGATGTCCTGAGTTCAAGGCCCACTTTGGGGATTTGAGCACACACTTGCAGTAAACACTGCTAATGCCATTACCAAGGGAGAGCTGCATTGTGGAAATTACATCTATTGACTAAAATGTTAATCTGAGCCCCCATTGTTTAATATAGGGCCAAAAGTTTAAATGTATTCATTCACGCAATGACAGCATCACTGGCCAAGCCAGCATTTATTGCCAGAGGGCAGTTAAGAGTCAACCACATTGCTGTGGTCTGGAGTCACGTGTAGGCCAGACCAGGTAAGGATGGCAGTTTCCTCCCCTGAAGGACATTAGTGAGCCAGATGGGTTTTCCAACAATGGATTCACAGTCATCGTTAGGCTCTTCCTTCCTGCTTTTACTGAGTTCAAATTCCATCATCTGCTGTGGTGGGATTCAAACCTGGGTCCCCAGAGCATGAGCTGTGTCTCTAGATCAACAAATTAGTGATAATACGATGAAGCCATTGCCTCCCCAGTTTCAATCAGAGCCATAAGCACCACTCACAGTGATAGAACATAGTACATAGAACAGTACAGGACAGTACACTCCCTTCTTTTATCCTACTCTAAGATCAAACTAACCTACATACCCTTTTACTATCATCTATGCCTCCTCAAGAGTCATTTAAATGTCCCTAATGTATATGACTGTACTACCACTGCTGGCAGTGCATTCCACGCACCCACCACTCTCTGTGTAAAGAACCTACCTCTGACATTCCCCGAAACCTTCTTCCAATCCCCTTAAAATTATGTCCCCTCGTGCTAGCCATTTCTGTTCTGGAAAAAGTCTCTGGCTACCCACTCTATCGATGCCTCTCATCATCTTGTACACCTCTATCAAGTCACCTTTCATCCTTCTTCACCCCAATGAGAAAAACCCTCGCTCCCTCAACCTTTCTTCATAAGACATGCCCTCCAGTCCGGACGTGGACCCCAAGATCTGTCTGTTTCTCCACACTGCCTTTAACCCTGCATTCTGTATCCAAATTTGACCTTCCAAAATTAATCACTTCACACTTTTCCAGGTTGAACTCCATCTGCAACTTAGCAGCCTAGCTCTGTGTCCTGTCAATGTTCTGACAATGTCCTGTTGCACCTTACAACAGCCCTCCACACTATCCACAAGTCCACCAAACTTTGTGTCATCAGCAAATTTACTAACCCACCCTTCCACTTCCTCATCCAAGGCATTTATAAAAATCACGAAGAGCAGAGATCCCAGAACACATCCCTGCGGAACACCATTGGTCACCAAGTTCCAGGCTGACTACTTTCCATCTACTACTACCCTCTGTTTTCTATGGGCCAGCCAATTCTGTATCCAGACAGCTACATTTCCCTGTATCCCACACCTCCTTACCTTTTGAATGATCCTACCAATGGGGAAACTCATCAAACGCCTTGCTAAAATCTATGTACACCACATCCATATGATAATACCATATGGTCTTGTGAACAGAACAGTTTACGGTCTCAAAGGAATGAGATGTAACATCTCGTCCTCCTCATGGTCTTTGTAACAACAACTATCACATTGCTACCATACATGTTCACAGTTGAGATTTGAAAGGAGCCAGTTATTAGTTGCTGGCATTCAATAAACTATCTCTAGTTAATTGCACGAGATCCTTCAACTTGGTCTAAACATGAGCAAAGCAGGTCCTGTGGTTTCCTATATTTAAAGCAGGAGGGAGGTAGCAACATTCCTCAGGAGCAGCAGCTCATACAGTGCAGTGCTCGCATGTCTATACAATGTGACAGATAGCAGTGTCAGATTTGAGTACGCTGGTCAGATGAGATCTTCAGATTCATGCGGGGGTTGGCTGTTCAAGCAGCACGGCCAGAAGCAGGGAAAAAGCCGAAGATTTGAGAGGAAACCTTCATGGCAGTCCTCAACAAGAAAAACTCCTCCAGTGAAAACATGTCAGACCTGGTGAACGTTATGCTGCAACAGACGGAGAATTGAATTAGATTTAGATTCCCTATAGTGTGGAAACAGGCCCTTCGGCCCAACAAGTCCACACCGACCCTTCGAAGGGTAACCCACCCAGACCCCTAACCAGGATACCTAACACTATGAGCAATTTTGCATGGCCAATACACCTGACCTGCACATCTTTGGATTTTGGGCACAGGGAGAATGTGCAAACTCCACACAGACAGTTGGCTGAGGTGGGAATTGAACCCCAGGTCTCTGGCACTGTGAGGTAGCAGTGCTCACCACTGAGCCACCGTGTCACCAAGGCAGACATAGCTTCATCGATAGGTCAGAGATTCTGTCAGAGATGGTCCAAGCTGGAGGTTCCGTGGTAAGTTAACAAAGAACAGAGGCTGCAAAGTTTAAAATCCCTGGTGGGTCAAGGGCAAGTTCAAATTGGTGCAGTAATCCAGGCTAGAGTGAGAGAAGTTGGCACAGTATCCAAAGCTCAAATCCAAGTGTCACCACGACAGCAAGCAGATGCCATGAGGCACAGCTACTAAGACAGAAGTAAAAGGACCATGAAGAAATATAATCTGAAGGAATGGACTCAGGGAAGTCGCAAAACCAATAATTGAAGTAATAACACTGGCCAAATTAAAAGTCTACTGTAACGGGATCAGAATGTTGGAGGAACTCTATTCAGACCATGGTAAAGGCCGGAGAATATTCATGAAAACTGCACTAGTGATGTGAATCATTTATTTAAACTGGATGGAGTTGGAATCATTCATTTGAAAGCTTTCATTGAAGAAGCAGTTACTTAGTAAAGCTGTGACAATGGGATTCATGCAATGAAGGTGCAAAAATAGCACAATCCTTCAATTTAGCCACAAAAGGCAGGAATCCTCCATTTAGATACAAAGAATAAAAATGCACTCCAATATGGCAACACAAAACAACAGAACTTGAACACACAATCGAGGTAAATACTCCCAATACCATTGCTGAGGGAGAGCTGCACTCTGCATGTTACATCAATTGAATAAAATGTTGTTAAATATTGGACTGAAGGTCTTAGTACTGAGCCATAAGTACCACCCACTACAATAATATCACATGGACTTGCAAGCAGAACAGTTATGCAAAGTTAAAATCCTTTTTGCAAGACAGATATATAGTAACATTAGGACGACACTGCATCAGATGTAATATTGTCAGGGATACTTAATTTCAGAGATGGCTAAATAGAACATAAGTGATCAGTGATGGGAATCATTGCTGAAACATCTAATAGTAAAAATAGTAGTGATTGAACTTGACCCAGAATAAAGTGTTTACCACTTTATGAATATTACCACATTAAGAAGGTACAGAGTGAGAGAGATTCAAGATGGCGGCAGTCTGATCACTCTGCTGTGTTTGGCTCTGTGCCATATCCTGGGCAAGATGGGATTCTATCTCCCCCACTCCCTCGCCCCCCCCCCCCCCCCCACTAGTCGTCCCTGGAGAAAGGTGGTAGCTTAAAACTGGTAGAATACCTAGAGCCCCTATAAATTAGAACTTAGAAGGTCTGGAGCTGATATGAAGGCATCCAAGGGAAAAGGAGCTCGGGGAGTGCAGCAGGCAGCGCACTCCCCTACTATGTCGGGCACTCTGTGAAAAGATCGAGGGAGCACTGGAACCAATTACTGCCATGCTGGCAAATTATGAGCAGGAGATCCAGACCTTGGATCAGCGCATTGAAGCTGAGGAGCAAAGGACCGCGGCCAATGGAGAGCTCTGAGGGGCAGGTCCATACCCTGGAAGGCCAGGTTCGGGCCTTGCAGGAACAAGTATCAAAGTAAGAGGAAAAAACCTACAAATTTTGTGCTTATCTAAGGACAAAGGATAAAACCTCACCGAGTTCCTTGAGGGATGGCTTCTGGAGCTGCTGTGCTTGGAGATCAAGTCTGGCTGGGTAGGTGTGGAGTGGGCTTACCAGATCGCAATGCGCAGGTTCAGGCCAGCTCAGTCCTAGTGCAACTCCAGCAGTACAAGGAGGAGCATTTAATAGTTGAAACAGCCAGAAACAGCCTTGGAAATAATCCACAGGCTTTGGTTTATAAACGCTCGAAAATAAAATTTTTCTCATGACTTCTCCAGGGCTGTAATTAAGAAAAGGAAGGCCTTTGGTGAAGAAAAAAACTAAAAGATTTAAACATTCAATACTCCCTGAGATATCCGACAGTGCTACATGTTCAGTTATGGGGGGGTCTGTCTACAACTGCGACTGAGCGGAAAAAGTAAAAGAATTTTCGGACTCGCTGAAATGATAGACTCTGGCCAAGGAGGACAGAAAAGAAGAGGGGTATGGACAATGGCATAATATGACTTTTTTTTTGTATCTTCTTTCTCTTTGTTTTTTTTTACTTTTGGAGTCTCGGGCTTGATACTGCGTTGGCGTACAATCCAGTATGTTTTATATTGTATGTGTTTGGAGGTTATTAGTTATTCTGTTGTTCTGCTTTGCTGGGTAGGGGGTGGTTACTCCTTGAATGTAAGGATGTGTGGGGCTGGAGATGAGGAGGGGGAGGGATGGGCATCCATTGTTAACTGGTCAGGGTATAAATAATGTGTTTGTTTTTCTTGCTTGTGTCTGGGGCATGGCCTTAATTGGAAGGTGCCAAGATGGTTGTGAGGTCAGGAGTGAATGGCCCCTATGGGCAAGGCAAGGGGGGTCTCTGGAAATTTGTGCTTTTTGTGTCTGTTTGTTTAAGTTAGGAGTAGAGGTGAGTTTTTTTAGTTTTAGTAGTTTTGATAGTGTTTGTAGGAATAGTCTTTAGATTTGATAAAGTTTGTTTTTTTTTCTCCACTCGCCGCACGTTGATTGGGCTTCTTCCTCCCGAGGGGCTCCGTGCTGTCGTGTGCGGTCATGTCTAGCGATCTGTTCAGGTGTGCACCTGGAACATAAAGGGGAGCCATTCCCCCATTAAAAGGAAAAAGGTGCTCTCAAGTCTCAAGAAGGAAAAGGTTGACACCATGATGTTGCAAGAGATTGATGGGGAACACCTGAAGTTACAGCAGGGAGGGATATGATAGGGTATTCTTTTTCTCCTTTAACTCCAAAAGCAGAGGGGTGGCCATACTGGTACTAAAGAACCTCCCATTTCAGATAACAGAGCAAATCAAAGATGAGCATGGATAGTTCATCATTCTTAAGGTGATGATACACGGTGAAGTGTACGGCATTCTGAACATTTATTGTCCCCCTGGCGCACCCGCTCAAATTTTTAGTTGATGCAGAATCTAAGGTAATGGCTCTTGGGGTGTGCCGTATGATTATAGGAGGAGACCTTAATTGTCTAATGGACTCTGGGGTAGACAGGATGCCAAGAGGGTATTCAGGTGCACCTCGGCAGTCTAGGCAATTAGTGGACTTGTGTGAGGAGCTGGGGCTAGTGGATATGTGGAGGGACCTCCATCTCCATCTGGACTTCTACACCAACTCACACAAGTGCCATACCAGAATCAATATATTCTTTGTTCCATCAGTTTGTTTGGCCTTGGTGTTAGCCTGCAGGATTGGGAGCATAACTATTTTGGACCATGTGCAGTATATTTCGATGTTAAGACCAAAGGTAGTGGAGTAGGCACGCGGCAGTGGCGCATGGATCTGTTTCCTTTGAAGGGTGATAACTTTATACAGTATATCACAAGGGAGTTCAGGGCATTCTGGGGCATCCGTCGGGGTGCAGCCAGTAATCTATCAGTACTCTGGGAGACCACCAAAGCATTCTTAAAGGGAATGATTATTTCATACTCAGGAACGAGAAGGAGACGGAGAGGGGAGCAGCAGCAGATGCTTGAGGTCCGGCTGAAATCAATTGAATTGGCATATTATACCAGACCGTCCGTGGTCTAATTACAACGGATCTTTTCTCTCTGGGCTGCTCTGGACTCAGCACTCACACAAGAGGCAAAGAGAGGGGGTCTCCTTTGCAAAGCAAAGGCTGTTTGAATATAGGGATAAGCCAGGTAGATGCCTGGTTTACTTAGCAAGGAATAAAAGTGCCCCACAGTCCATTGTGTCTGTCAGTGATCATATAGGCCCATCTCATTGCTGAATGTGAATTTTAAAATTTTATCAAAGATGTTGGCTTTGAGACTGGAGAAGGTGATGCCCATTATTATAAAAGAGGACCAGACGGGTTTTATCAAAGGCCGCAGCCCTTTTAATAATATCAGGCAAGTATTGAATATGATGCAAATATGTCAGCAGAGGGTGATTCCAGGTTTGGTGGTCTCCCTAGATGCAGGAAAGGATTTTGATTGGGTGGAATGGTCGTGTCTCTTTGCTGTTCTAGATCGTTTTGGTCAGGGAGGGGCCTTTGCTAGGTGGGTGGCAGTGTTATATAAAGGTGGAGGTTATTACAAACAGGGTTAAGTGGAGTAATTTTGATGTGGAGACGGGTAGCTGACAGTAATGTCCCTTGTCGCCGCTACTGTTCACCTTGGTAATTGAACCACTGGCGGAGGCTATTTGAAAAGACCCTGAAATAAGGGCACTGAAGGTGGGAGTTGGGGAACACAAAATCACTCTCTAATCGGATGATGTCCTTCTGTTTCTAGCTAACCCAGAAAAGTCCATACAACGGTTAATATAAAAAATTAAATTATTTGGCAGCTTTTTGGGATGTAGGATAAATTGCACAAAATCGGAAATGATGCCTGTGTGTGTTTGTGTGTGGTGGGGGGGGGGGGCTGCGGGGAGGGGTTGTGTGTGCGGGGGGTGTGGTGGTGGGGTTTGGTGGAGGTAACAAAGCTGGAGGATGGAATGGAATTTCCCTTTAGATGGTCACAGAAAAGTTTTCTCTCTCTGGGAATTTTTATTACTCCTCGCTTCCAACAGCTGTACGGAGCTAACTTTGTACAGCTGTTTGAGAGAGGATAAAGCAGGACTTGCAGTCATGGGAGGGACTACTCATATCATGGCTGGGCTGAATAATCTTAATTAAAATGAATATTCATCCTCGTTTGCTATATCCTGTGAGGATGCTCCCACTATTATTACCCAAACAGGTGCTGCGGAGGTTTGTGGGATGGCTTGAAGAAATATCAAATAGGTGCTCTGCTATCGTGTGTAGGCGAATGGGTGTGCAATGACCCAAAATCAATATCAGTTGATGTGGAGACCTCGCAGGCAAAGTGTCCCCTCATAAACTCATGGATAAGATGAGATCGGTAATTGAGCACTGTGAAAGTCTGATTATCATAAATACAGTAGAGGCTTGGAGGATAATGAGGCAGGCTGAGGGCAATTTGCTTAAGACTTCGCCTTTGACCCTGTTGGGGAAAGCTCCAGGATTGAAGCTGGGGTCAATGGACTCCGGCTTCAGAGCATGGGAGGGTAAAGGAATCTCCTTTCTGTTTGAGGGAGAGGTCTTGATGTCTTTTAGCCAATTAGGTCTAAATTATGGAATTCCTAATAGGAACCTTTTCCGATATTTCCAAGTTAGGGATTATATACAGAAAAAAAACCACACCCTTGACCCAGCCCTACGTGTCAGATATAGAACTTAGAGTACTCCGATGTCTGGGTGCTCTCTCAGTTAGTACCATATATCATCTGCAAAGAGGGAACGCCTTGAGGGGTGGGGGGTGGGGGGGGGGGGGTGATATGGAGAGACTCCATGAGATTTAGAGTCAGGAGTTCAAAGAAATCTCATCGCAAATGTGGGAGAGATATATGGGGGGGAATGTAAAGACGATTTCAATATGCAATAGGGTGCAAGCGATGCAATTGAAGATCCTCCACAGGGCCAATATGGCGGCAGAGTTTAAGAAAGGATCTTCCCCGAAATGTCTCAAATGTAAAAAGAGTGTTGGCACCCTTACACATTGCTTCCAGTCCTGTTACAAGATCCGCAGATACTGGGGAGGCCATAGTGAATGAACTGGAGGAGACCCTGGGAATGGAGGTTAGGGGGGATCTGGTGTCTCTCCTGTTAGGAATATCAAATCTTCCCTTTTTGGATGAGCACAGGAGGAGATTACTTAACATTCTGACGCACTGTGCAAGGAACAACATCCTAATGAATTGGATATCAGAAAAGTCTCCAACTCTTGTAGGATGGCACACACTTGTGATGTATCACATCCCTCAGGATTATCTGACAAGCATGGTGCACCATGGAACAGAGAAATTTTGTAAGACATGGGCATTACGGTGGAACAGTAGTTAGCACTGCTGCCTCACAGCGCCAGAGACCCGGGTTCAATTCCCGCCTCAGGGGACTGACTGTGTGGAGTTTGCACATTCTCCCCGTGTCTGCGTGGGTTTCCTCCGGGTGCTCCGGTTTCCTCCCACAGTTCAAAAATAAAAGTGCAGGTTAGGTGAATTGGCCATGCTAAATTGCCTGTAGTGTTAGGTGAAGGGGTAAATGTAGGGGAATGGGTCTGGGTGGGTTGCGCTTCGGAGGGTCGGTGTGGAGTTGTTGGGCTGAAGGGCCTGTTTCCACACTGTAAGTAATCTAAACATGCCAACCCTTTCTAAAGTATACAGACATGGATTTGTTGGCAGTATTGATTAGGGCCTTTGTATAGCTATGAGGGTCATATATGGCGGTCTGGGGACTCCTGGAGGGGTGAGGCCTAGTAAATACGCGTATAATTATTATCATCCCTGTGGCCGGGAGCCTTGATGGAGGTGTGCGAGTGGAGTAATGTAATATAGTACAATGTAGTGTAACTTAATTTTGGTGGATTGAAATTTAATTTAATGTTATTTTATTTAATTTGAGTTTGTGCTAGCTTGGATTAAGTTAAATAAATAAGAGTTGGCCACAATCTGGAGAATAGTAGGCAGTTTATTGTTAACGTTATTGTAACATAACATAATAACACAATATTACTCCTATTTTTATGTACTTTTGTACTTTTAGAACCTTGTTTTTCTTTTTTTTCCTTTTGATTTATGTGCATGTAAAAAAGGAAAACATTTTTGTCAATAAATAGATACATAAGAAAAAGAAAGTGCAGAGTTAGTCAGCAGCTGAAACACAAAAAAAAACAAGCAGTGAGCAGCATTTGTGGGAGATGCAACAGGGTGCGAGCAGTACTCCACAAGAAAACCTTCACCTCAGAGCTAAAAAGGAGGTTCAGGGAAAGCAGTGTGGGCCAGCAAAAAACTAAACACTAGCCATGCCCGGAGAAAGCAGAAACCAGAGAGAAGAAGGAAACAATTGAGAGTTCTGGGAGTAAAGTTAGAGATCCTTGAGGGTAATTTGTGAGATTACCTGTGTCAAGAGTAAAGATATAATCAACAGGAAGGAAATTACAGGCTTCGCACGACCGGTGGAAATGTTTTCCATTTCTAACATCACCGATGAACATTGCACTCTGTTGTCTCTTAAAACAGAATTGTCAGTGACAAAGATGGTCTTGAGTGAAATGCAATCCTCATGACTGAGGATATGAAAACGTCTCATTCACCAGAAAGAGGTCACAGAGTGAAAGAATATCAATCTCATTCACAAACTGAAGTAAAGAGCTTATGTACTTCATCTCAGTTTTGTCAACAGATTGAGAGTGAAGAATTGCCTAAAAGAAATGGAGATGAGGTGCACACAACTCTGTGAAAACCAGATCAATGTTCACTGATTCAGGACATGGTCAAAAAGTAGAAATTGTCAGGCTAAACATCCAGCATGACGAGAAAACAAATTAGTGTATAAATTCAGAAGCAGTTTATTTGTCCATGCATCCAGGGTACTGCAAGGAAGAAAGACCTTGTTTCAATAGAATAGCCATCCTCCATGAAGGACGCGCCTGCCCCCAGGGATGTTACAGGGAAACGACTTGAGTTAGCAAGAAAAAGTTCCTCTGTAGGAACATTGAGTAGATTAATGGTCCTCCGGTTATGCTAATGGAACAACTACCATGCTTGGCAGGAATGACATCCTCTGCAAAGGACCTTCAAGAGAGAGAAGACCGCCCAGCTACCACCCCCCCACCCCCCTCCCCCAACCCCAGCAGAGAAATGGTTTCCTGCCAAATCAAAGTCAAGATCCCAAAAAATCAACTGTCACTGTTAAAACTGCACAGTTGATTAAATCTGAGACTGCCAGCCTCATTAATACAATGAACTTGGTGACTCATGTTATGTGAGTGTGTTGATTACCCATCACCTTACCCACCTCCATGAAGAAAAAGTGAAATGTTGGAGGTGCGTTAGGATTTGCTATGAGGTTTTAGAAATGTTTCCCTTTGACCCAACCCCAACATAGCTTTTTGGGTCTTCAGATGTTGTGCCAAGTTTCAGAACTTTTTTGCCAAATGTACAGCTTCTTACCATTGGCTACTGTGTTATGAGGGATTGCAATATCAAGAAAAACAAACAAACAGTATTTCAACAGATCTCAGGATCCATTTGGTTGAAAATCCTTCAGTCATTGTCAATTTGTTTCTCCAAAATACCAACTTCACACTCTCTCTATTGCAATATTTGTCCGGAATAAAACATCAGGAAAACAAATGAGCAATTTGTGTGTAGTGGCTATCTGAGAAATAATGGCCTGAAACTTACTTTCTTTTGGCCAAGTGTGTATTGCATCAAGCTCTTTGAAGGGATTCTTGCCTTGAGATCCAATTTACTGCCATATCTTACCAAATGCGCCTCATTAACTACCCACCCCACAGTGCCGTTAATATCAAATTCTATCTCCAACTTAACACTGTGGTGTCATTAATGTCCAATTCTTTCCACACCTTACCATACACCATTCCTGGAACCATTCACTGCATATCCGTTGCAAGATTGGCATCCTTTGCAACTGTGCCTTCTTTAAAAGCCTGTTGTGCACACAGTGTGGAGCAGCCCTGCCCAGTTCCTGATATTTGCCCCAGATGTGGCAGTCAGGGGAAGATTGCCACACTGCCTTGTGGGCAAGGACATAGAGCTCCCTGCTGGATGGGGTGGTTCAGGTGGGGATGAACGATTATCATGGGCATGCAAGAATGTCAAGTTGAGGTGAAAATCAGATCAGTTATGATTTTATTGAATTGTTTTGCAAGACTCAAAGGACCCAGTAGCTTATTGTTATTCTTTGTTCATATGCTTGTTCCTATTACTCCATCCTCTTTGGGCGGCATGGTGGCACAGTGGTTAGCACTGCTGCCTCACAGCACCAGAGACCTGGGTTCAATTCCTGCCTCAGGCGACTGACTGTGTGGAGTTTGCACGTTCTCCCCGTGTCTGCGTGGGTTTCCTCCGGGTGCTCCGGTTTCCTCCCACAGTCCAAAGATGTTCAGGGTCAGGTGAATTGGCCATGCTAAATTGCCCGTCGTGTTAGGTAAGGGGTAAATGTAGGGGTATGGGTGGGTTTCGCTTTGGCGGGTCGGTGTGGACTTGTTGGGCCGAAGGGCCTGTTTCCACACTGTAATGTAATCTAATCTAATCTAATCTCTTCCAGGCACAGCAGCGGAAGCCATGACACTAGACCCTGCCAGTCTGGTTGCCACCTGGGTCAGTGCAGTTGAAGATCTGGACCCCCGGGGGGCTGTTCCGCGATCGGTCAATAAACACTAGCAATCGTTTGGATCTTGAAGACTTCACACTTTATTATTCACGGCGGGGCACAGATCATCCAGAAACACAGAGGTTAAATACTTCCGTGTTCCTCAGAGGAACTGTGCACATGGCTTAAAACAAAGACATTTTTATACTTTTCTTAAGGAGAGGTACAGGCCATAATCATACAGTTCATTCAAACAATTACCAATCAATTTAACAAAATGGTTTTATTGACAGCAACTTAACCCAATGATATTTCCTGGGAACCAACCTTGTTTTCCAGAGCTTAGGCCATTCTTATCTCATGAACCGAGCTTTTGCACCTGTACATGAAGGTCGTTAGGATGGCCAGTGGTGTCTTATCTAGTCTAGTTATTTCCGTGCTGTAAAGGAAGTATTGTCTGCTAATCTTTGTTGAGACAGACTGTGGTCAAGTCAATTATGCAGTTTTAGCAGGTTAAAAGCCATTTTATGCAGCTTTAAGCAGAATTATCAATTTGCAGCCGAGAAGCCATTTTGTTATTTTAGTTGCATTAAGGAGCCATTTTATTGCCACTTAAGTTAATAAGAGCATGTATTAAGTGGTCGTTCCTGATAACAACCAGTTACCTCAGTCTGTATTCAGGTTTCAGATCCTCACAGTCTCAGCTATCTGGAGGAATGCCCAGCGCTGTAGGAGGATGCTCTCAATAACCTTCTTCACATCCTTCTTCACTCCATCAGCGCCACCATCCTCTCCCTGGTACCTCACCCTCAGTCTAGTTCTGCCATTCTACCCACCTCCCACCAAGGTTCATTCTCTACTTTTCTCACTATTGCATACAACATAGAGTTACAAAGTCATAGAGATGTACAGCATAGAAACAGACCTTTCGTCCATATTGACCAAATATCCCAACCCAATCTAGTCCCGCCTGCCAGCACCTGGCCCATTTCCCTCCAAATCCTTCCTATTCATATACGCATCCAGATGCCTTTTAAATGTTGCATTTGTACCAGCCTCCACCACTACCTCTGGCAGTGCATTCCACACATGCACCATCCTCTGCGTGAAAAAGTTGACCCTTAGGTCTCTTTTATATCTGTCCCTTCTCACCCTAACCATTGCCCTCTAGTTCTGGACTCCCCGACCCCAGGGAAAAAAAACCTTGTCTATTTACCTTATCCATGTCCTTCATGATTTTATAAACTTCTATAAGGTCACCCCTCAGCCTCCAACGTTCCAGGGAAAGCAGCCCCAGCCTATTCAACCTCTTCCCATAGCTCAAATCCTCCAACCCTGGCAACATCCTGGCAACACCAGGAGCGGGAAGTGGAGGAAGTGGAGTGCCCCGCCCCTCCAATCTCCACTGCATCTCCTCCACTTCCCGCTCCTCCGCCCTTGAGCCCCGCCCCTCCAATCGCCACCAGGACAGAACCCCACTGGTCCTCACCTACCACCCCACCAACCTCCATGTACATCGGATCATCTGTCGTCATTTCCGTCACCTCCAAATGGACCCCACCACCAGGGATATATTTCCCTCCCCTCCCCTATTAGCATTCCGAAAAGACCACTCCCTCCGTGACTCCCTTGTCAGATCCACACCCCCCACCAACCCAATCTCCACTCCCAGCACCTTCCCCTGCAACCGCAAAAATGCAAAACTTGCGCCCACACCTCCCCCTTTACTTCCCTCCAAGGCCCCAAGGGATCCTTCCATATCCGCCACAAATTCACCTGCACCTCCACACACATCATTTACTGCATCTGCTGCACCCAATGTGGCCTCCTCTATATTGGGGAGATAGGCCACCTCCTTGTGGAACGTTTCAGAGAACACCTCTGGGACACTCGGACCAACCAACCCAACCACCCCGTGGCTCAACACTTCAACTCCACCTCCCACTCCACCAAGGACACGCAGGTCCTTGGACTCCTCCATCGCCAGACCATAACAACACGACGGTTGGAGGAAGAGCGCCTCATCTTCTGCCTAGGAACCCTCCAACCACAAGGGATGAACTCAGATTTCTCCAGTTTCCTCATTTCCCCTCCTCCCACCTTGTCTCAGTCCCAACCCTCGAACTCAGCACAACCTTCCTAACCTGCAATCTTCTTCCTGACCTCTCTGCCCCCACCCCTACTCCGGCCTATCACCCTCACCTTAACCTCCTTCCACCTATCGCATTTCCAACGCCCCTCCCCCAAGTCCCTCCTCCCTACTTTTTATCTTAGCCTGCTTGGCACACTTTCCTAATTCCTGAAGAAGAGCTCATGCCCAAAACATCGATTCTCCTGCTCCTTGGATGCTGCCTGACCTGCTGCGCTTTTCCAGCAACACATTTTCAGCTCTGATCTCCAGCATCTGCAGTCCTCACTTTCTCCTAATCTTCTTCACTGTCCAGTACACCTCCAATTTTAGTGTCATCTGCAAACGTACTAACTATACCTCTTGAGCTCACATACAAATCTTTTATATAAATGACGGAAAGTAGTGGACGCAGCACCAATCCCTGTGGCACTCCACCTTTCTTAAATAGTGGCACCACGTTACCCAACCTCCAGTCTTCCGGCACCTCACCTGTGACTATCGATGATACAAATGTCTCAGCAAGGGGCCCAGCAATCACTTTCCTAGCTTTCCACAGAATTCTAGGGTACCCCTGATCAGGTCCTGGGGATTTATTCATTTTTTTGCATTTTGAAATATCCAAGCACTTCCTCCTCTGTGATATGGACATTTTTCAAGATGTCATCATCTATTTACCTACATTCTATATTTTTCATGTCCTTTTCCAAGGTAAACACTGATGCAAAATACATGTTTAGTATCTCCCCATCTCCTGCGGCTCTACACAAAGGCCACCTTGCTAATCTTTGAGAGGCCCTATTCTTTCCCTAGTTATCCTTCTCTTCCCCACTCACTGTCACTTATCCCAACACTTGACATCACTAACCCTCCATGTCCTCTGTACTCACTCATTTGGGACACCTCCCCAGTTATACCACAGTGATAGCTGTAACACCCGCGTTCATACCCATTTCTTGCTCATTCCAGGAGGAAAACAGCCCAAACTTGGGTATAGTCAAGGTGAGTGCCATCCAGCTTCTCTCACCTTTATACACATAAGAGCGAGCATTATTGAACAACTAAGATCGCTCAAGGATGGAGAATTCAAAAAGACAGCGTCCAGTTCATCTTAAAATAATTTTCAAATAAGTATTCAGAATAGAAAATTGCAGCAGTGCACTTGGTGCCTGAAAATACTTTGTCGGGGGGAGGAACAAGGTATGTGATGAAATAGAGCAGGGAAAGGGAAATGTTATCAAGAAATTAGAGTAAATAGAAACTTAGAAACATCAGATGCAAACTGAGCGCCTCAGAGAGGAGAGAAGAAAATGAGAGAGGAAATCGTTACTCTGTGTTGGCTATACTGGTGCAGAGGGAGGGGGCTTTAGGTTCAGGGACATTTTCTCGGGTCTCTTGGACGAGATCTGGAGGATATAGGACTTAAGCAGACTGGATGGGATCATAGAGCTATGATAGTGTCATTGCAAGGAGATTTGCTAGTACTGTTACAGAGGGTTTAACGAATTGGCAGGGGAAATAGTAGGTAATATCACCGAGGAAAACTCAGAGCTACAACAGACAACAAGATTGCAAACAAAAATGAACATTTTCTCCAATTTCCTCTGATCATTGTGCTTTGTGTGAAAACAAGTGTCTGCTTTTTTACCCTTGAAGAGTTATTCCAGTAGGTTATATCAGCAGTAGGCTCTTGTCAGTTTAAATAAAGAAAGTCATTCATTCTCAGACGCTTACTTCAAATGAATGCAATATTACCCAGTTGATCTCATGCATGCATGTGCATATACACACACACTCACATTCAGGCACAAAGATTAGTTATAGGTAAAGATAGTACATTTTTACAAACTAGAATCAACTCGGCCTCTGATTTATGATTTCCTGCTTCCCATTCAGCAGGCCTTTCAACTCTTTTGAAGAACTCAACTTTGCAAAGTTGAAATGAGCATTTTGCAAAGCACGTCATGATGTACCTTGGAGTCAAACATCTTGGAGCTTGCTTGCCAGATGAACTTTGAAAGCTGGAGCAGGTTAAGCATTTTCAGTACTTGGTGTCTCATTGCTGTTTTCCAAGTCTGGTTCACAGGATGGCTGAACTAAAATTTTTGACAGTTGTGATACATCTATTTGCAAGCAACACCTCGCTGTTTTTTCTAAACAGACCAGAGAAAACAATGGTTCCCTCCATACAGTTTTTTTGCCCCATGTTAAAAGGCTTTTTCCAAATAAATTGGATGGGTATTCTAATGTTCATTATATATCCTGTGTTGTTGGATGACACCTCTGAGGGTTTGAAACAGGGTCATGATACAAAGAAACATTGATGGAGACCATTCACTTTCATCTGCTACCAACTGAGAGTCCATTGTTCAGCATTAAACATGGAGACAGGCAGTTTGAAAATTCTGTAATGCCTTTGTGGAGATCTATCATTAATCAGAGAGATTTGTAAATTACTTGGACGCATGTTAATGCCCATACTTAATTCTAGATTAGCTTCTATGAGGTTTATTCTGATTCTGTCTTTCTCTATAGGTTTGTTTTTGAGCTCTGTAAAGTCCTCTGGTTTCCTTTCTATTTTCCTATTCAACTTTGCTGGTTCCTTCTCATTGCCAAGTCTCTGTGTTTGACCCTCTGGGCACAATACCTGGTACCCAGCTAAGTCATCTCTGAGTAATCAGTCCACCCACTGTATGGGTATGTTCAGAACAACCCTGATCATCACTACACTAATGATCAACTGACTCTGAATGTTTACTGAAGGAACATTTAAACCTGTGTCAGTATACTCTTACTAACACTGTGATGCATCTGGGCAATCTTCTCTGCTAACCGTGTTTGGAGGTGGGTTTTGAAAATGCTTATTTCTCTCCCTGGAATTTGTGATACAAAGGCAGTCATCGCTTCCTTGAGTAAGAAACCTTGGCAGATACTCTTTCCAATTGCCACTACATTTGAGACTGGGCTTAGCACCTTCAAGGCTTTGGACACAGTTCTCACCACAGCCTCCCCCTGTTGGTCTTTTGGTGGATCAACACAGCATACTGTGATGTGCCCAGGCTTCCACACTAGAAATTGCAAAGCTGGTTCCATTCCATGTTTTTTCCTCGAAATCGGGGATTGATCGGCACTGCCTTCTCTACTCTCCATTCCTCTGTTTTTATTCTGTCCTGGTTTTTCTTTATTTTTTTTCATCGGCTGTGCACGTCATTGGCAAAGCCAAACTTTCATTGTTGAACTGGGTTAAACACGGAGGATGCTGGAGACATGCTGCAGGTCTGGCAGCAACTTTGGGGAAAACCAGAGTTAACATTTTGAAACTCTTCAGAAAGTTTTTTCACTTCTAGCTGCATCGTGCTGTGACATCAGGCTTTCTCTCTTCCATTTCTGAACCTTGTATAATCACTTGAAGCACCTCATGCCTATGAGACCCTTCTTTTTCTTCTACATTTAGTTTATCTGCTAATTTTCTCAAATTTCAAACATCTTCAGCTTCCTGCTTAGCAACATGTAAAGTCCATCTTCAAATTCCCATGCTGTTTGATGTCCAAAACCGTCCCTTCACCCCAACCCATAGAAGTTATTTTAAAAAGAAAAATGCAGATCCCTCTTCAATTCAGTGAACTAAAAAAATGCCAAGTTGTTACCGTCCAAGTTACTGTTACTACTGGACAAGCCACATCCCAGACTGAAATCTGGTTTGATAGATCATATTTTGCCTCTGATTTGGTTTAAATAAGGTTGTCTCTCACCGAAATATGAAATAATGAAAATTTGGATTTTAACAATAAATTGGAAGTTTATCATGCCAACAACATAAAGATAAAATAGAATAACCAAACTATTTATAAAAAATGCATATTTAAAGATTTTGAAACATTATATATAAAAATGTAATGAATCCCAAAAACATTCCTTTCAAAATTTAAAAACTTTTTTTTAACAGAACACAAAAGTATCTCTTAGAGTACTCACACCAGAACCTGTATCTATCTTGACTGCGACTTCAGCACCTAATTTGGAGCATCTGGTAGCCTCTTCCTGGAGTCTTCATGCACCTGTGCTTATACTTTCTTAACTTCAAATTCCCCTTTAGAGTTTTACCCAAACATTTCTGATTTGGAATTATTGCTTAGTTATTTTTTAACAAATCTAAATAAACTTTCCCTTTATCTGAAGAACTGCTTACCCATTCATCTTCAGCTATGAACCCCACAGAAATTTCCCAAACTGGAACTAAAACTGAATAGATTCCCTGAAAACTGGTTCCCCATAAACTTAAAAAAAGCCCAGAATACTCACTCAGTGGGCCATGTTGAACTCTACTTTTTACTTTGTTCTCTTACAAATTGATCTCATTTAAACAAAAGCCTAAGAGACAATCACTTTCAAACTATTTAAAAATAAATCACTATGACTATAGAACATTTGCAAGTTAGTCAGTAAACACTGTTAGCTGCTCAGAAAAAAAGCACATGCCACTAGTTCAAAATTCAAAAGCAAACATTATAGTGAAATGTATCTTAATCACACACTACACAGAACAATGTTCCAAAGCTGGATTGAGGCCAAGTTACACAAATTTGGCTGATTTGCTTCAATGGATTTAATTCCCAGATGTAGCTTATAATTCTGTCATGCACATAATAAATGTAGCTCTACTATTGTCCATAATTTGGACATTTTGTATGGAGAGAGACGTGTGGTTTTTGTTTGCTTCCTGGAGTGGTATTCCAATTAACTATATTTAGTAGCAAGCTTTTTTGGGGTTTAAAATAAAGAAATATACTTAATATTACACACTTACCTTGAATTAATGCACTTGATCTCACAAACGTACATATTTACACAAAATGTGTTTACAGATTACCGTTAACCATGCGTCTGCTTTACAATCTTTGGTCTCCCATGTGGCAGGTCTATGGTTTTTTGAATGAACTTGATTTAACATTGAAATGAGCATCTTGTGAAGCAAAGAGCTCACAACAAGTTGTGTGGTTTCTTCCTGTCAAAGGTCTAGGAGTTCAGTTGTCACCTACACTTTGAAAGCTGAAATAGATTAAGTGCTTCGGCTGCTTGATGTTTTGCACATGAAGTCTGAGTCTGGGTATTGAATACATCTCTCCAGTGGAGTCTCTAAAACTGCTCTCTTTACAAACTTTCTCCTATCTCTGATTTGTTCAGGTGATGTCAGAGTAATACCCCCTCACGACATCATTGTCAACTACCTATTCCATTATATTACAGTCGTCTTGTCGAGATGTACAAGATTTTGAGAGGCTTGACAAGATCGATGCTGCAAAGATGTTTCCTCCAATTGTGGGCATGTTTTTAAACAAACAGGGTCTCCCATTTAAGACTGAGATGAGGAGAACTTTCTTCTCTCTCACAGGGTCATTAATCTTTGGAATTGTCAACCCCGAGAAGCATTGGAGGCTGTGATGTAGAATATACTCAAGGCTGAAGTGAACAAGATTTTTGATCAACAAGGGAGTCAAGGATAATGGGGGTCAGGCAGGAAAGTGGAGTTAAAGTCACAATGCAGTCAGTATGATCTTACCAAATGGTGGATCAGTCTCCATAGGCCATATATGTTCCCAAGTTGCATGAGCTTATAAGCTGGTGATCTGGAGAGGCAATGGCCTAGTGGTATAGTCACCAGACTATTAATCCTGAGCCCAAGGCAATATCCTGGGGACATGGGTTCAGATCCTGCCACAGCAGATTGTGGGATTTAAATTCAATTTTTAAAAATCTAGAGTAAACAGTCTAACGATGAACATGAAATGATTGTCAGGGAGAAAAAAGAACATCTGCTTCACTAATGCTCTTTACGGGAGGAAACCGCCATCTTTACCTGGTCTGGTCTATATGTGACTCCAGGCCCTCAACAAGGTGGTAGACTCTTAACAATTGGGGATGGGCAATAGCTAGTGATACCCTCATCCCATAAATGAATTAAAATGAACTTTTAAAAATGTATTACATGGTATTACTGGTGTCACAAGTCTGACAATGTGTGGAGTCACATCAACAAGAACAATTCAGCAGCAAGGATCTCTCAGTTATTTCAGAAGTACAGCTTTAAATGTGATATGTGGGGTGTATGCATCATTAGGACTATTGCCCTGGGATCTTAATGTCTGGGACAGATAGTTTTTCTCTCTGCTAGGTATGCTGGAGAAAAACCAATCCAATGCATCTGGAAGTGCACAATATATCTGTTAGTTGGAGCTTTACGACTGTGACCTATTTGAACCAGAGGCATACATAAAATAAAAAGTAACTGTGGTGCTATTTCAGGAAATTAATTCAGCTCTCATATAGTTTTGAAGAAATTTCTGCAAATGAGATTTATGATCATTACAGACCATCTTGGAAACTCATTTAAATTGTTCACTTCAAGGGAGGCTGTCAGGGTGGCCAGAGATTGGCTGTATGGGTGAGAAAAAAAAGAATTAAAACATGGCTTCTCACACAAAAAAAGATTGGTTATTCCTACGATTAGGATAACACTGAAAATGGACAGGTATGACAGATGTCAGGTGAGTAATAAAATTGAGAATCAGGATGAATACAAAAAGATTCAATGGGGAATTGAAAATAAACCACAAGAGAGGCAAAGGGGAAAAAGGGGGGATGAAGCAGGCAGCCAACAAGATAGGGAATTTTCATCTTTAGGCTAGAAGGAGGAGTTAATCCAGAACCTAAACGGGGAATTATGCTTGGAGACAGTTGATGTGGTCTGAGGTATTAAATAAGTACTTTGCATCTGTCTTTACCAAGGAGGAAGAGGCAGTCCAAGCCACAATGAAAGAGGAGCTATTAGTGATGGTAGATGGGGTAATAATTGGTAGGGAGAGCAGATGAAAGTTTGCCTCTACTTGCAGTTGATGAATCACAAGGATTGGATGTGATATATCCAACAAAACTAAGAGAAGTCATGGTGGAAATTGGTGGAACGCATGCCAAGGACCCAATGACTCACTCTGTTACTGAAACATGTGATCTTACGAGATGATATGTATTACACAGTCTTACTGATATCCCAAGTCTGCCTTGTGTGGAGGCATATCTGCAGCAACACCGATTCATCCTTGGAAAGGAGGCCATAATCTTCCAATCATCCATTGGTAAAGTAGTGGTGCCACAGGACTTGATAACTGTGACCCTGGAAAGGGTAGCAAGGAAAATTCTGGGAATATAGCCGAGTCATATGAACTGTGTTGGTGGAAATTCATTCAGAAATAATAACCTCAGACAAAATAAGCAGTAACCTGGAACAATGTGGGGTGATTGACAAAGCCAACAGGGAATCGTCAAACCAACTGATTTTACTGAGTTTTTTGATAATGTAACAGGGAGGATCCATGAGGGTAATATTGTTAGGGTGACCTCCAAAAGACATTGAATGCTAAGGATGTCCTTAAGTATGATATCATCCATACCTTCAAAGATACACTTGGTCTTTCAGCCAGAAAATATGAGTGACAGGTTTGAGGATGAAGAGGACACCAATGAAGTGATTGACCACAAGCCTTTCTGTGTCTGTTGGAATGATCTAAATTCAAGATAAAAGGACCTGGCTTCCCAACAAACAAAGTAAGAGATACAAAGGAGGACAGTAAGGCTTTTGACAAGGTTCCCCAAGGGAGACTGGTTAGCAAGGTTAGATCACATGGAATACAGGGTGAATTAGCCACTTGGATATAGAACTATCTTGAAGGTAGATGACAGAGGGTAGTGGTGGAAAGTTGCTTTTCAGACTGGAGGCCTGTGACCAGTGGTGTTCCACGAGGATCGCTGCTGGGTCCACTGCTTTTTGTCATTTATATAAATGATTTGGATGTGAACATAGGAGATACAGCTAGTTAGTTTGTAGATGACACCAAAATTGGAGGTGTAGTGGACAGCAAAGAAGGTTACCTCAGAGTACAATAGGATCTTGATCAGATGGGCCAATGGATCGAGGAGTGGCAGGTTGGGTTTAATTTAGATAAATGTGAGGTGCTGCATTTTGGAAAGGCAAATCAGGTCAGGGCTTATACACTTCATGGTAAGGTCCTGGGGAGTGTGGCTGAACAAAGAGACCATGGAATGCAGGTTCATAGTCCCTTGAAAGTGGAGTCTCAGGTTTTAGGGTAGTGGAGAAGGCGTTTTAGTATGCTTTAATTTATTGGTCAGAGTATTGAGTACAGCAATTGGGAGGTCATGTTCTGGCTGTACAGGACATTGGTTAGGCCACTTTTGGAATATTGTGTGCAATTCTGGTCTCCTTTCTATTGAAAGGAATGTGTGAAAGGTATCTGGATGGGTACATGAATAGAAACGGTTTAGAAGGATATGTGCCAAGTGCTGGCAAACGGGACTAGATCAATTTAGGATATCTAGTCGGCATGGACAAGTTGGACCAAAGAGTCCATTTCCATGCTGTACATCTCTCATACTCTGTGACTCTATGACCCACAACACCTCACTGATGTGAATAGTATCTGTGGCTTCTTCACTGGCACAAACATCATTCATGGCCCAAGTGCTCTGAGGCCTATGGATGGGGAGATCCGATCAAGGAAAGAGAAGCTGTCAGTACTCATTGGACAGACCATTCTGAAAATCTGTATCTGAAATGAAAAGCAAGTCTTCAATGCTCTCAAGGGTGCCTCTTTTACATCTGCCCCTCCCATATCACCGAAAGATTCTACACCACAGAATGTTGAGCTGCCAGTCCTGTCCATCCCTCAACCATGTAATAGCAATGATATCTCATCTCCATGCATTAATCAATCCTCTCAACTTGCCTGCCTTATTCTCAAGACTCCCTACATTGATACCTTTGCCTTGACATGTGCTCTTGTACCTAAATGACACTGCATTTGCACTGCTTTCCTGACAGACTTAGTTCTTCTCTATCTGTGCATGAATCTCTCTGTAGCTCCACTCTGTAACCCATTCCGCACAAAATTAGTTTAAACCTGTACCAACCACACAAGCAAATCGATATGATTGGATTTTGAAGAATGGGCTTACAATTGAAACCTTTAACCCTCCTTTTCAAATGCAGGCATTGCCATCACTTTCTGTTTTTACTTCAGATGACATCCCACACTGACCCTGTTGGAGATACATAAGTTTATAGGATAGGTGTAGTTTTCCATAGGTCTGACACCATGATCCCCATGATCAGATGTCTTCCCAAATACACAGAAACAGAATAACTGCAAGGACATGGCACTGGATGGGATCCCGATATTGACCCATCTCCCAGGTCTGTTGCTATGGCAAGGTGGCTAAGTGGTTCTGTTACTATATTTAGGTGCTGTTCTACTTAATTTTTGACAATAAGCTGCTCGTATACAACATGTTATAATTTAGGGTTTGGCAGGATAGTTGTTATTTTACTAAGCTAGTAATCAAGAGAATGTGAATCATAATTCTGCTGCAATCGAAACAGAGAACTGCGGACATTGGAAATCTGAAACAAATCCAAAGTGCTGGAGAAACTCAGCAGGTCTGGCATCATCTGTAGAGAATAGTTAACATTTCTTATTCAGTGAGGGTCAAACAAAATGTTAACTCTGTTTACAGATGCTGTCAGACCTGCTGAGTTTCTCCAGCATTTCGTTTGTTGCTCAAATGCTGCTGTGATAATTTATGATTTTGAATTACATTTGTAATTTGTAATCAGCTATTACCATAAACAAGCCTCTCCACCATAAAAAGGTGGCGAATGACGGCTCTGATTGGTATAAAAGCTCCTTGAGGGAAAGGAATTACCATCCACTCCTGACCTGCTTTATTTATGTCACCAAATCCCACAACTAAAGTGCTTTCACTGTCCTCAGACCTAGCCTGGCACTCAAGTGTATCGAACAATTCAAGACAAACAGTTCAGAATCATCTCAGGGCAAATGAGGATTGGAAACAAATGCCAACCTTGGTTGTGATGCCCACATTCTGAGAATAAATACTGAAAAGTCAATGTATACCTGTTTCCCATTGTTCAGTTACAGAAGCAGACTGGCTGTATGAACTCTCTGTGTTGTGTCGCATAATTCTCATGCCTATGCTATTTCCGGAAGAGAAGAAGGGTAGGTGGGCTTGCTGCCCATTTCTGGTGTTGCTCCTAGCAACATGTTGCTGTGATACAATTGCGAGGTTGCCTGCGTTGGGATAGAGATGATTGCACGCTTTAATACGATCTTTTTGTTCGCCACGTCCTATTTTTTAACAAAAATCCACACCTCCCAGTGTGTTGAGTCAGCGAGTTCATCATGCCACTTTGATCTGACTGCCCTCCCTCCCAGCTCTCCAGCAGCTCCGACTCCCACGTGTTGGTGCCTGTGCAGAGTAACAGAGCTGCTGGGAGGTTCCGTGGGTTTGCTGGGATCTCCGGTTCTCCTGTGGGCAGCCGCTCCCCAATTGCTCTCAACTGCAAACTGGGCAGGACTGCCTTGCTGAGGTCAGTCACTCTTTTGAATGTCTCTCCTGAGATGGATTGCTCTGGATGCTGCCACGCCCACTGTGTGGAGGAGGATGGACTCCACCTGGGGGTCTGCGTGCAAGTTCTCTGCAATGTCATTGACGCAATCCAGGCGTAGATGAGAAGGGTACTTTGCAATTTTAATGTTCTGGGAATTCTGGTAGTATTTGCACCTTTGCACCCCCCCCCCTCTCCAAATTGCATGTTTGCAGCATATCAATTTGGGGCAATTGACTTTAAGGGAGGGCCCCAATTCTGCTGCAAGGGTGTTGGAGATCTGTGTGCAAAACTCTGCCTTGTCTGTCTCTGCAGTGCCCATCCTGTTGCACTAGCAAGCTTCCAATGCAGTGACCGTCCGGTTTGACGCAGCGACTGCAGCAGCCTGGGTGGGAGCCGCCCCGCCCACCTCCAGCCTGACAGGCTGCCTCGCGCTTGATGGGCGTCGTGGCTAGCCAATAGGAGCGGCCGGTGCCGTGGCAACCGGCTGTCAATCAGGATGGATGGGGCGAGCTGTCAAACGCCGCTCAGGTCCCAGTGCCCGGGAGAGCGGGCTGAGCTTCAGGTGAGCGTTTGCACTGTGCGCTCGCATCCCAGAACGCTGCAGAAACCCTTCGCTGGTAAGTGCAGTAACAACCACAAGAATGCAACTGTTATCACCATTTTCAGGAAGTGAGCAGAGGCGACAGAAAGTAGTGGCTTTCTGCGCGCCAGCAGTGTCCCGTCAAACTCCCACTCTGTTAAATGTCAACCTGATCTCTAAACCTGATGCCACTTGCTTGTTATTTCACATGTAGCTCCGAGGGATGGGTAAAGGCATCCCTGTCTTCGGGGGACCATTCATCTCACCCACCTCTTCAAACCGTGGGGCGTGGGAAACTGTCACAGGTAACATCCTTGACCGGGATTTACTTTATCCTGGATTAGTGGTGCTGGAAGAGCACAGCAGTTCAGGCAGCATCCGAGGAGCTTCGAAATCGACGTTTCGGGCAAAAGCCCTTCATTAGGAAAGCTCCTTGGGTGCTGCCTGAACTGCTGTGCTCTTCCAGCACCACTGATCCAGAATCTGGTTTCCAGCATCTGCAGTCATTGTTTTCACCTCGGGGTTTTACTTTATTCAGGGATATTTTGGTCTTCTTGCGACAGCAGATGGCTTCTGTCCCCTCGTAGTTTTTTTTCTTAAAGTTGCCAGACGATGCAAATATTTATTGGAAGTGGGTGAGAAAATATAATCTGCAGGGTTTATTTAAGTGATGTTCGAAATATACCTGAAAGTCCAGCCTTGCAAACATTCAGTACAGTTCAGTGCTTTACGTTATATGTGTGTGTATGTGTGTGTCTGCTTCTCATTTCGGAATGTGCCAATGTCAGTAACATGCTAGGTTCATGATCAGTCCTTACAAGAGCAGCAGTCAGGAACGGGAGAGTGAAGCGCACACATTTGGGTGTTGCCAGTCTGTAGACTGTTCACACAGTGTGTATGTCAAAAACTCTCTGATATTTCCTACCATTTACCTATTTAGGAACTGCTAAGTAATAATTTTGCCTTTAATTTTGCAGCAGAGTATATACGAGATAGTTTTGACTGTAGTCTGCGTTTGTGATTGCTATCGGAGAATTTGGGAGTGTGCGGGCAGGGGATAATTTAATCTGCATCCTCTAGTTGGCATTATGTCATCCTTTAACGTGTATTTTAGTACAAAGGGATGTCAGAAGCAATACCATTGCAGAGAGTTCACATTGCTCTCTTGGAGGGATGCTGGAGATGATGATTGTCGGTGTCACTGATTACCTGGGCAGTCGGGAGTAAATATGAGCACTCTCACTCTTCTCTGTCCCCAAACACCTTGACTTTGACTCTGCCATTCCCTGGAGAATGCTTGCACTGCTCCTCCTCTGTCTCATTCATTGCAGGGAATGAGTCTAAACGGTGAGATTCCTAATGAGTGGTTTCAAATAAGCATCATCTGGCTATTTAGGCAGGTGGAGATGGAAAGATGATTAGCATATCTCCTTGCAACTGGTCTGTTGCTGACACCAGCAGGATATACTATCCTCCTAGTCATTACCAGGAATCTCACTAACAGAATAATGTATTCTATTCTTTTTCAGTTTAACACTGATGCCCTTCTGTTGTCCTCTAATTTACTGTGAGCTGAATTGTCCAAGAAAAGTATTGCTCCTAATACATTGGGGAGATTTTCCTGAATTTGCACATTGAATTGCCTTGGGTGCAGTGAATATTGGCAAATAGGAGGGCTCAAAAGCATCATTAATGCATTCTAATGTGGGACTATGTGACACTCCCATAGAGATTGGTCCCAGGAGGCAATGAAGAAATGTTAGTTGCTTGAATAACACTAACAGACTATCTGCATATAATAAAATAATCAATCGTGGGAAAATCTGAGGTCGATCCAAGTGGAAAAAGTCCTTGATTTAACATCAGACCCCATCCCGTGCACTTTTAAACACTAACAAAATGGTTACAGGATGGGGTAACTTGTTAGAAATTTTGGTGAAGTATAATGTGGATGTAGAGCAAAGTGAAAATTAATACTGGATTGAATTCAATGACATTGTAGTATCCAATCGGTATGGGCCAGCCTTGCCCATTGTGAATTTTGGGGGGTAGCTCATTAACTTTGGCTGCAGTCTGGCTTCTAAGACCCACGAGGAAGGCAGTGGGAAGCCGTTACATGTACTCTTCCCCAGTGAGTCATTGAAGAACTTTGTATGTGAGAATTTGCTCTGTGGGGCAGAATAAACTCTTGTTTGAAGTTCCATGACAAAAGTCATTGTTGTCCACTTGTAATCAGCCTTAAAACCTAAATATAGGAAACGCATCAAACTTGAGAAGCTTCTGCCATTCCACATATATTTGATATGTAATTACTGGTGCTTGGAGCTAAGCAATTGCATTACAATCAAAATTCTACAACCTGCAAATAAAAATCCAACCCAAACTTTATTTGCACACAAATTTGTTTTCTTCCATTTCTAAGAAATGTGTAAATTCTGAACATTAAACTATCCTGGTTTCTCACTTCTGACCAATTCTACCATTAACCATTTCAAAGTCACTGAAGTTTCATGTGGCTCATTTAACTAAAAGGAATCCCTCTCTGCGTACTGAATAATTTGCTTCTTTAATAAAGAAAAGTGTTTGGGAAACAAATTCAGGAAACAAATTCACTTTGACCTGCTGTTTTTACAAGACATCACCAAATATATATTTTACCACCAAAATACATGCAAAACCTTTCTCACTTCATGAAAAAAATCAAGAAATTGGGTTCATATTTGCTTCAGGTTTCTGATAAGCTTCTTCAGTCAATGAAAAGAAGGCCTCATCGACCTGTGCATTCACCTGAGAGTGGTTAGCCTCTTGTTAATGTTTATGCAATTAATTGGACCTTTTTGAAATTAATCTAAACCTTGGTCTCTTATCAAAATAAATAAAGGGAATTTGCATTCATAACATGTCTGTTACACCCTCACAACTTGCCAAAGCCTTTTGCAGCTAAATTAAGTAGTTTTTGAAGTCACTGTCATGAGATGTGAAAAACAGCAGCCAATTTCTGAAAAGCAAGATACCACAAACAGGGATTGAAGTGAATGACTAGATCATCTGAGGGCTCATGCCCGAAACGTCGATTCTCCTGTTCCTTGGATGCTGCCTGACCTGCTGCGCTTTTCCAGCAACACGTTTTCACATCTGATTAATGACCTCACTTGATGCGATGGATACATGTTGGTCAAATGCTGGGGTGAAATGAATAGTGTTTCCAAATACAGCTTTGTAAAATTAATCCTTTTAATTAATTTATGGCAGAAATAATGGCACAAGAATTTCCCCTTGTGGGGACCAGAGGGCATAATCTCAGAGTCTAGATTAGAGTGCTGCTGGAAAAGCACAGCCGGTCAGGCAGCATCTAAGGAGCAGGGAAATCGACGTTTCGGGCAAAAGTCCTTCATCAGGAATAGAGGCAGGGTCCCTGCAGAGTGGAGAGATAAATGAGAAGGGGGTGGGGGAGGGGAGAAAGTAGCATACAGTACAATAGGTGAATGGGGGTGGGGATGGAGGTGATAGGTCAGAGAGGAGGGTGGGGGAAGGTAGCAAAGAGTACAATGGGTGAGTAAGGGGTCGTCCGTTTGTACAAGAGATTAGGAGGGATTGCTTCTCACGGGGTAGTGAATCTGTAAAATTCTTTACTGCAGCGGCTGGCTCATCATGACTGAGATAGAAAAGTGGGGTTGAGGTTTCTCAGGTCAGCTATAATCACATTGGTGCAGCAGATTCAATGGGCTGAGTGTCTTACTTCAGCTCCTATGTCTGATAGTGTTAAATAGGTGTATTCGGTCTGGAGAGGGAGCTATTTAGAGGATGGAAATCAAAGCCTCAGGGAATAGGGAAGTTTCCGTTGAAATGTAAAGTTCTGAACTGTTTTGGGTTAGGTCTTACTTTGGATGATCTGGATTTGAGGAAAGAAAATTACCAAAATTGAATGGCACTATCAAATTAAGTATGGCAAAGTCTGACCGAGACTGTGGAAATCTGCAATACGACATCACAGTCATTTCAATTGGCCATACAGCTGGCAGATGCAGTTTAATGTAGAGCAATTAACTTTGTAGCTTCAGCAAAGAAAGGACACCTTAATTTCAAAGTTGGTAAGTCGCAGAGCTGAGAGACCTCAGTGTGCAAATGAACAAGTTGTTAAAGGTGACTCCAAGAGGAAATAAAGCAACTTTAGAAGAAACTTTAACTTGAATCTTTCATTTTCCAGTTTGGAAGCCCAATATTAAAAATGGAGTGGTGATGTAGAAGTTGAATAAAACAAGAGGCTACTCATGAAGTATTGTGCACAAATGTAGCCACTTTGTCATAAGAAACATATAAAAGCAAAGGGAGAAGTGCTATGTGAATTTAATGCAATGGTTCAGAAACCAATAGTTAGAAAATCCATTCTTTCCATCCTTCACTATTCCCGCTAGTGGCAAAGATTCAGGCTTGCTTAATGGAATTTCCTTGCCATGTCAAGGAATAAAAAGAAAATGCCTCATAACCTCTTTCTTGAGCCTGCATTTCAGCTCATCTGATGATGAATGTGAAGAAGCACATATATGGTGCATTCAAGGCAAAATGTATAAATAATGCAAGTCATTCTTTCTACAGGCTCTGTGGGTGTGTGGAAACTCAAGAATGGACAAAAGCAGTGCAGTGTTCAAGCTAGGGTTAGGGAGTGCACTGGCATGCTTGGATTGCATACTTATAAACCTTTTAAAATTAATTATCAAGAAGCTGAAAGACCAATCAATAAAAGGATCAATTTGCAAGCCTTCCGTTTCAGGAGTAGCTTCATCCCAGCTTAAAATCACATGAGCCAAACTATCAGTCTCATTCACTTCAGTAATACATTCCCATGCCAGTTTATCAATCCCAATGCTGTGACTGTACCAGCAAATCCCTGCCTCCAACCAGGTTTGGCCCTTCCTCACAGTAAGTTCTCAGCATGAATGAGTCCCGGCCCTAGCGGACAGTTGGCTCATGGCTGCCATGACTCTGTTATGGGGAAGTTGAAAAGTATGGTTAGCTGGGTTTATACCTTCCCTGCTGCACGACCTGCTAAAGTGGGCCAATTTTACCTGCAAGAGTCATTGTTGCAATTTTTCCTAGCCACTTCTTGTTGGCTAGGAAAAATCGTCCTCTTCCATCTCTCTTGTCTTTGTTAGTATTTAAAAGTATACAAGTAATTTAGATGTGCATTGTGATACCAAGGCAAACAAGGCTATGTAATAAGTGCTGGAAAATGGGATGAGAATAGTTCGGTGGGTCATTGTTGACGCGATGGGCCGTAGGGCCTTTCTCTATGATATAGATCTCTATGGTACAATTGTTGCTGACCACTTGACTTTGTTTCCTGGACCCTATTGTCGCCTGGTGTTGTTCACAGGACTGTCTCTCTCTCTCGCTCTCTCTCTCTCTGTCTCTATGCAAATTGCTGCCATCACTCCTTTCCTCAAAAAGAAGGAACCTTTGACCCCACCATGCTCACAAAATATCAGTTTTATTTTCCTTGCCAAAACCCTTGAAGGTGATTTTGCATCTCAAATCTAAGCTCATCTTTCTCAAAACCTTCTCTCACAAGAAGTGGCAAATGGAGTTTAATTCAGATAAATGAGAGGTGCTGCATTTTGGGAAAGCAAATCTTAGCAGGACTTATACACTTGAAGGTAAGGTCCTAGGGAGTGTTGCTGAACAAAGAGACTTTGGAGTCGCAGGTAGATAGGATAGTGAAGAAGGCGTTTAGTATGCTTTCCTTTATTGATCAGAGTATTGAATACAAGAGTTAGGTGGTCATGTTGTGGCTGTACAGGATATTGGTTAGGCCTCTGTTGGAATATTGCGTGCAATTCTGGTCTCCTTCCTGTCAGAAAGATATTGTGAAACTTGAAAGGGTTCGGAAAAGATTTACAAGGGTTGGAGGATTTGAGCTATAGGGAGAGGTTGAATAAGCTAGGGCTGTTTTCCCTGGAGCATCGGATGCTGAGGGGTGACCTTATAGAGGTTTACAAAATTATGAGGGGCATGGATAGAATAAATAGACAAAGTCTTTTCCCTGGGGTTGGGGAGTCCAGAACTAGAGAGCATAGGTTTAGGGTGAAAGGGGAAAGATATAAAAGAGACCTAAGGGGCAACTTTTTCAAGCAGAGGGTGGTATTTGTATGGAATGAGCTGCCAGAGGAAGTGGTGGAGGCTAGTACAATTGCAACATTCAAAAGGCATTTGGATGGATATATGAAGAGGAAGAATTTGGAGGGATATGGGCCGGGTGCTGGCACGTGGGACTAGATAGGGTTGGGATATCTGGTCGGTATGGACGGGTTATACCGGAGGGTCTGTTTCCATGCTGTACATTTCTATGACTCTATGACTGTGTCTAACTATTGGTAGCTTTTGACATGCTTGGCCACACTAACCTCCAACAGCTCTCCAATGCTGTCAGTTGGTTGGGACTGCACTCACCTAGCTCCACTGATTACTGCTAAATGGTAGACAGAGTATGGCTTGCAAGGGCTCTGTCCTCTCTCTCTCCAGCACTGTTATCTCTCTTACTCAGACCTTGCATCATCCAAGGGTCTATCCTTAGCCCATCCCATGTCTGATGTAGGTGCTGCTCCTCAGCAGCAGCATCCGAAATTGCAGTCCATTTGCACATGCATGCAGACAACACCCAGCTTTACCTCTCTCATTTCCTTTGGAAAATAATTTGTGGACTGGGCTTTAACAGCAGCTCAGGAGAAAGGATTCTATGTTTAGACCACCAAGAGTGTAAAGGCACCACTTTGCAGGGATACTCTTGACCACCTGCAGTCATTTCTCCTCTCTGTTCTTCGAATGTCAACCAATTGAACTCCAACTTGACTAAAACTCAGCTGCATGTGCCTGCCCTGCTTTGTTGATCTCTGCTCACCTCCTGATTTACGTGTTTCCCCCCACCCCCCACCTCACCCAGCCATCAATGTGTAGTACTCATCCTTGCTTTCAGATTCAGGTCCATCGTCTTGCCCTACCTAATCTCTGCCAATTTCTTTGGTCTTCTGAACAGAAATGTCTGCTATCCTGGTAGCAGTGACAATGCTTTTATTCTCCTCAGTCAACTATTTCTACCATATTAAGCCACCATGATGAACCACAGGGTGTCTTCTCAGTAACAAGGAGGACCTGCTCGATATATTTGCATCTCTATGTTTCTGCTCCCTTTGTAAACTGTTCGCCCACTATCAGTGGCCGAACTTTCAGCTGGCGTAGGTCTGTGCTGGAACTCATTTCCTAAACCTTTCAGTCTCTCTAATCACTTTCCAAAGCCTTCTCTTAAACCCATCCTTTAGTCCAAGGTTTTGGTCACCTGTCCTAAATTTCCCAAGGTGGCTGAGTACCTGTTGCTTATTTTTCTCTTCACTCATTTTGGAATATGTTTTTAAGCAGTGAAACATAGCTGAAATGATGTGGCCTTGATCACAGGTGGACGGACATTAGTTTCCTTTGTGAGGACTGTTTCCAAGCAGCAGTGAGTATATTTCCTGCTCAATAGCTGTCTGCATGCACTTTGCAAACTTGAGAGTCTTCTCTTTGCTTTCTGTTAATGGCTACTTTAATTTCCATAATTCATTGCATCTGAAGATATAATAGTTCAGATGAGTTGCAATAGTAGCTATTTTTAAACTCCAATACAAAATAAGATGGTGGAATTACTTATTCTTGGTTTGCTCAGGGGCAGTTCAGTGTGAAGGTATATTTTTATAAGAAACGTACTTTGTCCTTTAGAATGCAGCGGGAATACTTCCACGTCAAAGCAGCAACTGGAATGTTACTTGTGACACTTTGACTCTTTTGAAGCAACAGTGTCACTCTTCCACGTCTTGCCATGTCTCAATTTCATTTTGAATTCTCAAAGTCATGGAGCTTCCCATTCTCTATCTCATATACACGTTTGATGTATCCTTCCTCATATGGGTTGGGGAGTACATTGCTGTTAAGAAAGCTGTTTATGTCATTGTACAATAATAAGAGTACTCCAGGGCTTTCTACTAGAGAGCTTGAAATTGAAGTCTGAATAATTTGCCTCGACCTTGATTTGTTTCTTTACCGTAATACAGATTCAGATGTGCCAAAAAAGAGTTGGATTTGGTCCAACTTGGCTCACACATCAAAAAGAGCCTATTGTAGTAAATTCATATGTTCTGTGGCCCCAGTAATAAACTATGGTCATTGGATTCACAACCGAAGGGGACATGGAATGCAGATGTCTACATGCAGTTCTAACCTATTCGCCTATTGACTGTAGGGAATGTGGGCAGTCGATGAGTGTTCCTCCATTCTCCTCTTCACAGTGTTCAGCATTTCTCAGGATTTTTTAATGGAATATTGTGTTCAGGTGATCATTAAGATGGTGAAGTGAAATCAGTGCTAAATTTAATTGGTACTTGTGCCTCCTCGATAGTCTTCTTGCTGTGCTGTTCCAGCAAGGAAATGAGTTGGCCCTTCTTTTAATACAGTGTTGGCAAATTGCTTTGAGGCCAAAGATCCCTTTGCAAGCTCTTTCACTGTTTTAACACCTTACGATGGTGAAAATGCTCATTGTGAATTCCTGCACTTTCCTAAACAATGAGGTTATTGAAGAAGATGAATGATTTTTCGGTGATAAGCTGGATATTTTCTCCACCTAAAACTGCAATTGAATTGAAGACTTTGGTTTGTGCTGTTGCATTGAATGTTTGCCGTTGACTTGTAAATGTCATTGACTCCTTACTGAATGCTAGTAGCAGTTGTGTGAAGGAAACCGGGCAGAATCTCGAGGTCACTTTCTATGAGCAGATATTCTAAATGCTGCCTTTGTCCTTCATTGACTTTATAAACTTTCAGCACAATTGACATTTTCCGGAAGCTCACTATGTAGCCTTTGGGATACAAGGCACATGCTCAGGCTGTTTATCTGCAAACTGTGTACTTTGTCCAGCATTGACGTATCCAAAATCATAAATGATATAATATAATATGCAAGATATAATATGCAAAGTAAGCATACTCAAATCACAGATGGAGGGTTGAAGACATAAGTAAATGCTTGCTGAACATTGGTTAAACCACAATTGTAGTGCAATAAATAGTGCTGGTGTCCATATCATAAAATAAATTGGAGGCAGTGGAAAATGCATTTAGATGTGAGCACTAAGATGGTCCAAACATCAGAAAAAAATAGACAGCCTGAAACTCCTAGGACTAGAAAAGAGGAGATGAAGAAATGGCCTGATCGTGAACGTTTGAAATGTGAAGGTGTTCAGTAGGGTTGATGGAAAGAAGATGTTTCCACTTGTGATGAGTCCCATAAGTGGAAGATTTTGACTTCAAAATTTAATGGGAAATTCAGGAAAAAACGTTGTTATCTGCCCTACATGGACTATGGCAGCTCACCACTATCCATCTGGTCCCATGATATAAATAGAAGGAGGTCAGGGTGATGAGAAAGTGGAACTTACTACATGGGAAAAATTGTGACAAATAATATGGATTAATTAAGGGAGGATGAAGAGATGTATATGAGTGTGACAGGAATGCAAGGCTATCTCGATGGTTGAGGAGAAAGTGAGGTCTGCAGATGCTGGAGATCAGAGCTGAAAATGTGTTGCTGGAAAAGCGCAGCAGGTCAGGCAGCATCCAGGGAACAGGAGAATCGACGTTGCAAGCATAAGCCCTTCTTCAGGATTTCTATGTTGATGGTTGGGAAGCAATGAGGTAGGAAATGGCTCATGCGGAGCATTAGCAGGGACCTTTAGGGCAGAATGGCCTATACTTGGCCTGGTTGCATTTGAGGTGCTTGTATCTTTCCATAAGGAACTTGACCAGTGTCTGGAGACTTTTAAGTTAGAGATGTGGCCACTATTTATGCTGAACATTCCTTTGTCTTGAGTGCTTGTGGATGAAACAGATTTGAAGTTGACAAGTAATGAAGTTAAAGACATGGCTGTGGAACACCTTTTTCAGGCCTGTCAAGTTTCCTTGAATGTTTTAAGGAGATGCCAGAGAAAATGAGGTTGAATTTTCTAATACGAGCCCAGAAATTGGGAGGGAGGGGGATGGTTTTAGTCGTAGTATGTGACAGCTGGGGGCAAATTGTACGTGGAGTCTGAGCAGTGATTTGAGTGGATTAATTAGTAAGGACTAGAAGTAGGAGGTAGAATCACTGGATTGGGATCAGAAAGGTTGAGAACATAATATTTTGAGCCTTACTATGCCACAGAAGAATACTTACAGAGTCTGCTGAGATAAGGAAAACATGAAACACTTACAAAAAAGATTTTCCTTAAAATAATAGTTGTCTCAGCAATTTCATACCGAAAGCGTGGAGCTGTGAATAGCTATCAATTCAACTTGAAACCGATGTGTTAATCGCTTGCTAAACCCAGTCAACCAATTAAAAGCTATTAAATTCAACAAGAGTTGCATAATTATTTTGTTATTTAAATTGTCAGCTAATTTAATATTAGAGATGAAGGCCAAATGTTTATCGAAGAGAAAAATATGTGGAGAAGACAGGATGTGTCCAAAATGGAAGAACTGAGAAATGAGAAGGGTGGTTTAGTAAAAAGGTATGATCTGAACCCAGCAGCAAAGGAAGGAGGAGGAACTGGGGGAGAAAAGCTGTCTACAAGGATTACATTTATGAAACATGAAAAGGGGAATAATTCAAGATGAACTTTAAAAAAAAATCTCATGAAAGATTGTTGTCATGGATGCAATGTGGTTTATCTTTACTTCTATTTTACCAATTTGTGCTGGAAGTAGTCTACGCCAAGATACAGCGTTAAGTGCGCCATATAAACTGAATGAAGTTATTACTTCACTTTTGATTTCACTTCCACCTATGTGACAGGAATTATTAAGTGATCACTGAATTGTTCAGAGGAAGTTGTGATTTACTGTGTCACCTTTAATGTACTGTAATCGAAAGTTTGCAAAATAACTCCACCGTGGCTGGTATCCCATCACCAAGTCACCTTTTACTTACTTGTGCACAGTCCATGACACTGACCCAGGTAGTCCAGTTCCGGCTTTTAGGATGAATAGAACCACGACCCTCATGTTTACATCTGTCAGCCAGGGCTCCCTAATTGGGACTGTTAACATGGTCACATCAGGGAAGTCATATTCTGTGACGTCCACCTGGCTGATGTCGTTCCAACACTATCATCTGGTTTCAGTGTTAAGTGTAAGAAGTGATTTGGAAGAGACATATTGATGATAGCCTTTGTCTATATAGCTTTTGGCTGTGTATAGTTAAAAACTGGTGTGGTTTCACAGTAGGCAAAAGCAATGACTGCAGATGCTGGAAACCAGATTCTGGATTAGTGGTGCTGGAAAAGCACAGCAGTTCAGGCAGCATCCGAGGAGCAGGAAAATCAACGTTTCGAGCAAAAGCCCTTCATCAGGAATACAGGCAGAGTGCCTGAAGGGTGGAGAGATAAATGAGAGGAGGGTGGGGGTGGGGAGAAAGTGGCATAGAGTACAATAGGTGAGTGGGGATGGGATGAAAGTGATAGGTCAGTGAGGAGGTTAGGGGAAGATAGCAAAGAGTACAATGGGTGGATGGGAGTGGGATGAAGGTGATAGGTCAGAGAGGAGGGTGGAGTGGATAGGTAGAAAAGAAGATAGGCAGGTAGGACAAGTCATGGGGACAACACAGTGGTCAAGCAGAAATTCTTGGGACCAAAATCCATGATAGCATTAATTTGGGATCTAGTTAACGGACTGAAACTGGACTCCAGGATCCTGGTCTTTTAGTTTTACGATAAGGAGCAGAAATTTAAATGTTGCGTTTGTATTTTTCGTCAGCTTGGTGTAATAACTCTTGCAATAAATACCTCTTATGACCTCAGCATGAATTGTACGCATAATTGACTCGATTGTGATATCCTAGAGGGTGGTTCATCACCCATCCCCAATAGCACAAGAATGGATTGTTAACCACTTGATGTTTGAAGCAGAAGGTTAAACTTTGTTTAGACGTGCAGATTTGTTGGAAGAAACAGTGAGCATGAGTAACAAGGTGTTAAGACAAGCTTGCTTCTCAATGCCCTAAAGAGAAAATGCTGGAAAATCTCAGCAGGTCTGGCAGCATCTGTAAGGAGAGAAAAGAGCTGATGTTTCAAGTCTAACTGACTCTTTGTCAAAGCTTTTGCTGAGATTTTCCAGCATTTTCTCTTTCGGTTTCAGATTCCAGCATCTGCAGTAACTTGCTTTTATCTTTCTCAATGCCCTATTCCACTTTATCAAATAATAGGCAAATAACGAGTATGTACTTCATTGCTATCGTTCAGCTGATATGTTCCACTGAAGCACTGTAGAGATTTTTCTCAGATTGTGTGATATTAATTGAAAAATATAAGAACAGTCCTCTGGTTCTCTGGCTGAATTATTCCCTCAGCTAATGCCATATTAATAAATTAATCATTTTAACTGATGACTAATGTCCAGTATTATCGCTGGACTTAACATAATGTCTTCAACAATGACATGCCCACATAAGCGGTTGTTTCGAGGCATTTGAGAGTTGAAATGTTTGATGTGCCACAAAAATGCCAGCCTGTTCTTAAATATTCATCATGATGTAATAGGAGTCACATTCACCTGAAGATGCCAAGTTCATTCCCTGGTCTGAGATAAGTTTGTTGGCATTGCCCAGGGCTGCTGCAGGTGTGTGGTTGAATTTGCCTTGGCATCCACAGACGGGGGAAGGAGAAAATGTAAATTCGGGGACCATTTATTTTTCATTGACATTCTCTGTTGGGAAGATCAGCTGTTAAATAATGTCCCAAGGACAAACATTTGGATTCAGCTGTCCTGCCTTTTGATTGGCAAATATCTTGCTGACTGACTTATGAGGAATGCCCGAGGCTGATGTGGAAGTACAGAGGAGCTGTGCCTCTGTGCTTTCCAAAGAAGAGAGAGGGCTAGATCGAGAGGATTGGAGAAACAGATCATCCGAAAGCTTTTAAAATAAATGAGTTACAAAAATAATTATTCTTGTCCTCTCTGGGTTTACAGAAGCTTAAAATTTTATTCAGGTCATGTTTGCCACCCGCAGTTGCGTGTTGCACGAATGACTATGCAGTGCAAATTAATTTTAAACAATAGCATGGTGTAATGTTAAAATAATTCTGGTGCAGAGGATTAATATTCACCAGCCTCTAACTAATGACAGTACAGCGTGATGGTGGCTTACTGTGATCAGCAACACCTTTTTTTTCTGCTAATTACACCTGCAGTTCAAGGGCATTTCAAGGGCTTCCATGCTGGTGGCAGCCTCAGTGATGCAGCGTGTCGGATACAATTCCTCACTGCACACTCTGCAGCCTTTATCTTGGTGTTGAAGCAGTGACTGGAGCGATATTTGAGCTTGCTCTGGCTCCGATGGAGGGCCAAATCAGCCACTCCTGCATCCTGTAAAACGCATGACTTTCTGTGAAGTGATCTGATCTGCCCATCAATTCAGTGAGTGAGCAGCGGCTGTTTGCCGTTGTGCAGTTGGGTGTGCTCACACAACAGATTTTTTTTTTGGGTTAATCAATGCACCTCTGTTTGCAGGTTGTTCGGAAATCAGTTTAAAATGGATTCCCCTAGTCGGCCTACAGCCAAGCCACAGCAGGAGCTGTATTATCAACAGCCTCCTCAAAACAAAGACCTCTCTCTCTATTTAATCCACTTCTGTGTATCTCAGGCTTTCTTTCCCAGTTTTGCTCGTGCAAATCGCCACTCCACTCTCCATAAAGCAAACGTGAGCTAACACATTTAATCACAAGCAAGGTGCAGCTAGAGAGAACAGGCTGGGAGAGCACAGCTAGTTCCTTTAACATCTGACAGAAAGGCAGGTTAGTATTTCAACATTAAGGTGCAGGCAGAACCAGACGTTGAAAATCCCAAAATAGCAGTGAAAACAGAACTGAAATCGCTTTCGTAACAAAAAGAAATCGAATTTGATGAGTCATCCAAGATCAACCGTGTTCTGACCAGTTGACCTGCAAAGTCCTTCTTACCAACATTTGTGGTCTTTTGCTGAAATTGGGGGAGCTGTTCCACAGACTGTTCAAGCAACAGCCTGACATACTCATGTAATCATCTCTTCCAAGCAGGATAAGTGACAAGTAATATTCATGCCACACAACTGCCAGACAATAGGCATATCCAACAAGAAAGAATTAATACAATGGCGTTGCTTTACTTAATCCCCCACTACCAGCATACCAAAAATTGATTAGCACCAGTCACTTCAATCCTGCATATCAGAGGCTGGAAATTGTCCCATCTTCTACACATCTCCTGTTTTCTGTCTTCCACCTACTATGCACAAGACAGGAGTATAATGGCATATTCCCACCTTGCCTGGATGAGTGAGAGAGCATCAGCTCCATCCAGACAAAGCAGTTGCTTAATCAGTACCTAATGCATCACCTTCAACTCCCACTCCATTTGCTACCGACACACATGGTCAAAGGTGTGTGGCATCCACACGATGCACTGCAATAACTTGCCAAGGCATCTTAGAATGCACCTTCCAAACCTGCAACCTCTGCCACCGAAAATTACAGATGCATAGAAACATCACTATCTGCAAATTCCTACCCAAAACCACTGACTTGTTCCTTCAACGTTGTTGGGTCGAAATTGTGGAAATCCTTCTCCAACTCCAACGATTCAAGAAGATAACTCCCCATCAACTTATTGAGAGCAATCTGGGATTGACAGTAAATCATGGATGAGCCAGCCCACAAAAAACATTTTTTTTTGGAGGAGTACTGGTATAGGAAAATATACGTAAATGGAGTTATTTCCAGGAGATAGTGTCATAATGGTAATAGCATTAGTAATCAGGAGGGCCAGTCTAATCTTCTGGGGACATGGATTCAAATTCTGCCGCTAGGATTTAATTAATAAATCTGAAATAAGGTGCCATGAAGTCATTGCTTATTGCAAAATCCCATCTGGTTCACTGATGTCCTTCAGAGAAGGAAATTACTGTCCTGATCCAATCTGGCTCATGTGTGACTCCAGACCCATTTCAATGTGGTTAATTCTTAACTGCACTGTGAAGTGGCAATATAGACACTTCACTTAGGGGCAACTAGGGATAGATAATAAATGTTAGCCTTGCAGCGGTGCCCATATACCATGAAAGAACAGATTTATGGCCACAAGAAATTTCATTAGATCTGAGCGTAATTTGTAAATCCACTGTTGCTTGCCCATACCAACCTGCCCTTGAGAAGCTGGTGGTGAGCTGTTGTCTTGACCTATGGTAGTCCCTTGGTGTAGGCACCCCCTAACTGTGTTGTTCGAATGGGCATTCTTGGATTTTGATCCAGGAGTAACTGAATGGCTACCCTCTCTTTTCACCTCTCAGTTGACGGCATCAGATATTTTTAGAAGAATTTGCTGCCCAACTCAGCGATGTTTAAGTGTTGTGACCGCAAAAGACACACACAGACAGGTTTTCTCGGTATGTTTTACAAGAAAAGGAAGTATTATTTGTTGTACTTACCACCCAATCTGTAAAACTAAATTTAAAAATGCTGTAACACACATATGTGTGCCAGAAATTCTCTCTCTGTCACACACACACAAACGCATACACATACATTAGGTACAAAACGAGAGAGAGGAGATTAAATTGTACAAAAGTAACCCAAAGGAATGTCAATGATATATAGATCCTTAGATTCATGCTTTAGATAGCCTCAACCTATGACTGTGCGTGTATCCAGAATCTGTGTGGATGATTTAATGGTTTAACAAAAGAATCGCTGACTTTCCTGTATCGTCAGCAGCAGGTTTACGTTGAAGATGCTGCCCATGTCTGACCACTTACTTCACCTGATGAAGGGGAAATGATCCAAAAGCTTGTGATTTCAAATAAACTTGTTGGACTATAAGAAGTTGGCATCTGATTTCAGACCTTGCCCACCCCGGTGTAACACCGGCATTTTCACATCAAGTTTATTGTATGGCGCGATATTGAATGACTTTTGAAAGTCCAAGTGTGCCATATCAACCCTCACTGACCCTTTCTGTTAGCTTTTCAAAACAATCTTCAGCAAGTGAGTCAGATACAGTTTCCCCTTTAGAAATCCAAGCTGACTCTTAGTATCCAGTTATGACACATCTTTTCCATGTAACTCCTACGTAGAGCTTCAACAATTGTTTCTCAAAATTTTCAAACTACTGAGCTTAAACTGATTGACTTGTCTGTAGTTGCTGGGCTTATCCTTACAACTTTATTTTCAACAAAGCTGTAATGTCTGCAATTCTTGAGTCTTTTGGCGCCTCCCCTGAATATAACAAAGACTGGGAGATTCTGGCTCAAGTTACTGCAATTCCAACTTTGACTTCCTTCAGTACCCTTGGATACAGGTCATCTGGTCCCATTTCCTTGTCAGCTTTAGGTTGTGATAGCCTATCCACCTGCGTAATATAATTTAGTTACACCTCTCTTGTTCCTTAACTCTATCTCTAGATTCATTACATCATTGAATTATCTGGAATGTCCTCTTTCTCCAGCACTGTAATCTCTCCTTAACTGATACCCCCAACCCTCTTCTCCTTCATTTCCTACTTTTTCTGAACAACTTGTATCCAGTAATATTATAATCCCCAATTTGTCTCTGAGCCAGGTCTCTGTTCTCCCCACACCATCTTATGTCAATATGGTAACCCACTTTCATAACACCCTGATTGTATTTGCTATACAACTTGTATTCACGTATTTGCACAGTAACCATGGTCTTCATTTTATTCCTCTCCCCCCTTACTCCGAAATCACATGTTGACCTTATATTCTCAATGCTGGTGATATCTGTCACTCCAAGTGTCTGTGAAACCTGATATTCCTCTCTAATGCTCTCTCTTGATTCCCACACCCCTGCTGAGTCCTCCCAACAGCACTAGCAAAATAAAGGAACTCAGTCCCAGCTCAATTCAGTTGCAGCTCAACCAGTTTGTACAGGTGTCCATATCCCAAGGAGAAAGTGAGGACTGCAGACGCTGGAGATCAGAGCTGAAAATGTATTGCTGGAAAAGTGCAGCAGGTCAGGCAGCATCCAAGCAGCATGAGCCCTTCTTCAGGAAGACGCAGTGTCCCTGGATCTCAACCTCTCCCTCCTCAAGCCACCTTTCCAGCCACACAATTAATGTGCTTTATTCCTCTATTTTTTGCTCACTTTCATATGGCATAGAGAGTAATTAGAGATTATTACATTTCAAGCCATAGATTCATAGAGTCACAGAGGTGTACAGCATGGAAACAGATCCTTTGGTCCAATTCATCCATGCCACCTGCTTGCTAATTCTTTACCTAGTTCTCTAAATTCTGACTCCAGGACCACACCTTCCCCACCAATGGGGTTCATAAGATTTGAGAGTTTCCCCCTCCCTCACCCCAGGAATGATGATGGTGATTGGCTCTGGGTGCGCTTTCACCCACTCTTAAAACAATGGGGAAAAGCAATCACCAAAAATTTCAGCATTACTTGTTAGACCACAAGCAAAACACAACAGTAGACCCTCTTGATCAGATGGGCCAATAGAGCCAGGAGTGAGCAGATGGAGTTTAATTTAAGTAAATGTGAGGTGCTGTATTTTGGAAAGGCAAATCAGGCCAGGACTCGTACACTTCATGGTAAGGTCCTCGGAAGTGTTGCTGAACAAAGAGACCTTGGAGTGCAGGTTCATAGTTTCTTGAAAGTGGAGTCACAGGAAGATAGAGTAGTGAAGAAGGTTTTGGCATACTTTCCTTTATTGGCCAGCACATTGAATATAGGAGGTGGAGGTCATGTTGCGGCTGTAGAGGACATTGGTTAGGCCACGTTTGGAGTGTTGTGTGCAATTCTGGTCTCCCTCCTATAGAAAGGGTGTTGTGAAATTTGAAAGGGTTCAGAAAAGATTTATAAGGATGTTACCAGAGTTGGAGGATTTGAGCTATAAGGAGAGGCTGAATAGGCTGGGGCTATTTTCCCTGGAGCATCGGCGGCTGAGGGGTGACCTTATAGAGGTTTATAAAATCATGAGGTTTATGGATAGGTTAAATAGACAAGGTCTTTTTCCTGGCGTGGGGGAGTCCAGAACTAAAGGGCATAGGTTTAGGGTGAGAGGGAAAAAATTTAAAAGGGACCTAAGGGGCAACTTTTTCATGCAGAGGGTAGTGCATGTATGGAATGAGCTGCCAGAGGAAGTGGTGAAAGCTGGTACAATCACAACATTTAAAAGGCATCCAGGGGGGTATATAATAGGAAGGGCTTAGAGCGATATGGGCCAAGTAGCACTGCTGCCTCACAGCACCAGGGACCTGGGTTCGATTCCAGTCTCGGGTGACTGCATGTGTGGAATTTGGACATTCTCCCCCTATCTGCGTGGGTTTCCTCCAGGTGCTCCGGTTTCTTCCCACAGTCCAAAGATATGCAGATTAAGTGAATTGGCCAAGCTAAATTGCCCATAGTGTTCAGGGATGTGTAGGCCATGTGCATTAGTCAGGCAAGACTAGAGTCAGAGGGGTAGTGCAATGGATCTGGGTGGGATATTCTTCAGAGAGTCGGTATGGACTTGTTGGGCCAAATTGGCTGTTTCCACACTGTAGGAATACTATGATTCCATGAAATGGATATCTGGTCGGCATGGCCGAGTTGTAGCAAATGGTCTGTTTCTGTGCTGTACATCTCTATGACTCTATAATTCCATCTGTAATTAATTGCAATTGGAAATATCTCTCAGTGCTAGTGGTTATATTAAAAAATATGTTGTTTTTCATCCTTGTAAAACTTCACGTCTACAGAGAAAGGGTTTAAAGAATGTGTAGATACACCTTTGTAATATCAGTGCTATGTGGGAGAGACTCTGAGAGAAGAATTAAACTAGAATAGCTTAGGACTGAGATGTCTACAAGATCATCATGTATAGAAAGTTAGTAAATTCTTTTTGAACAAACGTAGAGTCATAGAGTCATAGAGATGTGCAGCAAGGAAGTAGACCCTTCGGTCCAACCCGTCCATGCTGACCAGATATCCCAACCCAATCTAGTCCCACCTGCCAGCACCCAGCCCATATCCCTCCAAACCCTTCCTATTCATATACCCATCCAAATGCCTCTTAAATGTTGCAATTGTACCAGTCTTCACAACTTCCTCTGGCAGCCCATTCCGTACACGTACCACCCTCTGAGTGAAAAAGTTGCCCCTTAGCTCTCTTTTATATCTTTCCTCTCTCACCCTAAAACTATACCCTCTAATTCTGGACTCCTCCACCTCATGCCCCTCATGATTTTATAAGGTCACCCCTCAGCTTCCTATGCTCCAGGGAAAACAGCCCCAGCCTATTCAACCTCTCCCAAAGCTCAAACCCTCCAACCCTGGCAACATCCTTGTAAATCTTTTCTGAACCCTTTCAAGTTTCACAACATCTTTCCAATAGGAAGGAGACCAGAATTGCACACAATATTCCAACAGTGGCCTAACCGATGTCCTGTACAGCCGCAAATGACCACCTAACTCCTGTACTCAATACTCTGCCCAATAAAGGAAAGTATACCAAACGCCTTCTTCACTATTCTATCTACTTGCGACTCCACTTTCAAGGAGCTATGAACCTGCACTCCAAGGTCTCTTGAGGTCTGATCTGAGCTAATCTGCAGAGACAAACCCATACCAAAATAACAAATGCTGGCGATCACAGCGGGTCAGACAGCATCCATGGAAAGAGAGCAAGCCGACATTTCCAGTGTAGGTGACACTTCAGTGCTGAAATGGAAGGGGCCAGCATTTATGCTATAGTTTGGGAGGAGTGGGGGTGGGGGTAGTGAGTGTGGGGTGCTGATGGACTTAAGATGTTGATAGTTCAGGTTAAATGATTGGAATGTGAGAATGGCAGAACATTGGTGTGTCTCCTGCCAGACTTGTAAGGACAGTAAATGGAATAGGGAGTGGGGGGTGGGGAAGGGAGGACATGATAACAAGCTAAAAGAAAGGGAAGAAGTAGGAGTTGGTTCACAATGTGAAGGTGTTGAACTCAATATTAAGCCTAGAAGACTGTAAAGTGCCTAGTCTGAAGATGAGATATTATTCTTCCAGTTTGCTCTGTGATTCATTGGAACACTGCAACATGTTGAGGACAGACATGAGAACATAAGAACAAACAGCAGGAATAGGCCATCTGCCCTTCGAGCCTGCTCCACCATCCAAAATGACCATGGCTGATCTTTTTGTGGAGTCAGCTCCACTTACCCGCCCTCTCACCATTAATTCTTTCATAATTAAAAAAACTATCTATCCTAGCTTTTAAAACATTTGTTATGTCACATGGCAAACCCTCCTGCTTAATTTAAAAAAGCAACCTATAAGATTTATTCCATGCAATAATCTGTGAAAATTCGAGAGGCCAAGAACTATTTAAAGTAAAATTTAACAACTTTATTTCTTAAAGTATAACAGAGAACAATTAACTAACAACTATTTACAACTCCTTCCTTTAACCGATCTTTTACTTTCCCTTCAATAATATATTTAACGTTCTCTGTTCTAATACTATTCCAATAAAATCTCCAATTACGATTTACTGAAAAATTCAAATTTCAAAACCAACCAGTTGTCGAATCTTCTCTTTATATCTTTCTCTGTAGATTTGCTCTCCAGGTCGGTGTTGATATTTTTCTCTGTGCAAACTCCTTCTCTAGACAGGTACCGCTCCAAGAGTTCTGACTAGCAGCTTACATCTGTTGGTCTTTTGGCAGTTCTCCTCCCAACTGTTCAAATTTTCCCGGTCTTATTCCCCCAAAGCATCGGATTGTGTCATTGGTTTTTAATATTGTCAATATACTCAATTCAAACTTGATTGGAGTTTGGTATTTTTTTGGGTATAATTTAAATTGATTGGCCTATTTCGAATTTGTTTTTGTCTCTTGGCAACCAGCTATCCTAACTCCTGGACCAAAAGGTTATATTGTATCTTGTTCAGAAGACTTGGTGCTGTCAGGTAGTTCTACATACTTTTAACTCTCTTAAAGGTGCAGTACATCCACATCTTCATAACACCTCCCCCGTTAAGAAAAGTGAACCATCATAATGAAAAGATGGCTTCAATTTTTTTCTATTTTTTAAACACATTACCCGAACATACCGATAACTTTAATCTAAGTTCACCTTAACTTCTTCCCATATAACTGTATCTATAACAATAAATAAATACAAATCTCATTGAAACTTTATCATTGATTCCATGATAACACATCTGTGATTATATTCTTACAACCTGCAACATGTATGATTTTTAAATTAAAAGTCTGTAACATAAGATTTCAACGAAATAGTCTCATCAGTGTTGTTTTTCCAGATTCACAACTCTCTGGGCGAAGAAGTTCCTTCTCAATTTGGTCCTAAATCTGCTCTCCCTAATTTTGAGGCTATTTCCTTTTGTCCTAGTTTCACCTTCCAGTGGAAACATCCTCTCCACTTCTATCTTATCTATTCCCTTCATAATGTTTAATGTTTCTATAAGGTCCCCCCTCATACCTCTAAATTCCAATGAATATAATCCGAGTCTACTCAGTCTCTCCTCATAACCAACCCTCTCAACTCCGGAACCAACCGAGTGAACCTCTTCTGCATCTCCTCGCATGCCAGTACATCCTTTCTCAAGTCAGGAGACCAAACCTGCACCTAATAGTTCAGGTGTGGCCTCACCAGCACCCTTGACAGGTGCAACGTAACCTCCCCGCTTTTAAACTCAATCCATTTTGCAATGAAGGACAAAATTCCAGTTGACTTCTTAATCACCTGTTACACCTATGATTCATGCACAAGGACACCCAGGTCCCTCTGCATAGCAGCATGCTGCAATTTTTTACCGTTCAATAATAGTCCTTTTTACTGTTATTCCCACCAAAGTGGATGACTTCACTTTTATTAACATTGTACTCCATCTGGGCATGTGAGCAGGATCCCATGTTAAAATGACTGGCTATCGGACGTGGGGTATGATGAGCTGTAGTGAAGGTAGCTATGGGAGTCAGTGGTTATGTAGTGGATGGCAGTGGACTGTTCATTCCCTGAACTGGAGACAGAGAGAGGTCAAGGAAAGGAAGGGAAGTGTTGGAAATGGACGATTTGAAAGTTGTGGAGGGGTGGAAATTGGAGGCAAAATGCATGAAGTTTTCAAGATCCTGGCGGAAGCATGAAGCACCATCAAAGCAGTTGTCAATGGACCAAAGAAAAGGGTTGTGGGAGGGAGCCAGTGTAAGACTGGAACAAGGATCGTTCCACACACTCCATAAAGAGACAGTCATAACTGGGACTCACTACCGCCACTACAGCTCTTCACACCACATGACCTGCAAGGACTTTAACCCATTCTCCCAGTGCCTTCACCTACATCGTATCAGTTCGGATGATGCCACCTTCCAAAACAGCACTGATGACATAGCCTGCTTCTTCCAAAACTGTGGGTTCCCGCCCACTGTGCTTCCACCCTTGCCCCTTCCCATCATTCACAACAACGTGATCAGGTTCCCCTTGTCCTCACTTTTCATCCCACCAGCCTCCGCTTTCAAAGGATCATTCTCCGCAATTTCAGACAACGCCAGCAGAACGCCACCACCAAACACATCTTCCCCTCAGTCCCAGTCTGCATCTCACAGGGATCATTCCCTCCAGGATACCCTCATCCAGTCCTCAACCACCAACACCACTCTCCCTTCCCACGGCACCTTCCCATGTAACCGCAGAAGGTGAAATACCTGCCCCTTCCCCATCTCACTGCTCACCATCTAAACAGTCTTTCCAGACAAAGCATCATCTCACCTGGACCTGTTATAATCTTGTGCATTGTGTTCACTACACCCAATGTAGTCTACTCTAGGGAAATCAAACACAGACTGGGTGACTGCTTTGTGGAACACATCCAGTCTGTGCAACATGACCCTGACTTCCCCGTAGCTGGTCATTTTAACACAGCGTCCTGCTGACATGCCCACTGTCTGTCCTCGGCATGCTGCAGTGTTCCAGTGAGTTACAGCGCAAACTGGAGAAACAACATCTCATCTTCAGACAAGGCACTTTACAGCCTTCTGGGCTTAATATTGAGTTCAACACCTGCACATTGTGAACCCACTCCCATACTTCCCTTTCTTTTAGCTTGCCTTCATGCCCTCCCCTCCCCCTCCATTCCACTCACTGTCCTTTCAAGTCCACCAGGAGACACACCATTGTTCTGCCGTTCTCATTTTCCAATCACTTAACCTGAACTATCAACATCTTTTCTCCATCAACGCCCTGCACCCACTACACCCACCCAACCCCTCTCAATTTGTAGCAGAAATGCTGCCCTCTCCACACTTCACTTCAGCTCTGATGAAGAGTCATCGAGACTTGAAATGTTAGCTTGCTTTCCCTGCATGGATGCTGTCTGACTTACTGTGATCTCCAGCATTTTGTTGTTTTCAGTACAGATTCCAGCATCTGCAGTGATTTGTCCTGATCAAAGCAATGTATGCTGCATTTCAGGCAAATTGATATTTCCTCACTAATGTGACTCATTTCATGATGGAGCAAATTAGTCAAGATTTATCTTAGACGTTTTGATTGCAGTTTCATTCTCTCGGGAATTAAGTTGTTAATTTCCAAAGCAAATATTAATTAATTAAAGCTATAATGACCTTTCAAAGTAAGATCATATCCATTGATTGAATAGCTTCCTTTTCATTTTAACAACTTAATTTAGAGAAAGCAAATGCATTTATTTATCACACCTTTTTGTTTAAAACAAGCATTGGTTGAGGTGCTGTGCTGGGGGAATGATGATGTAGGGTTAATGTCAGTGGATTCGTTATCTCGAACCCTGAGCTATGTTCTGGGGAAATACCTATCATTAACTCATCATTCTGCCACTCTCCCCACTCTTGCCTTTATCTGTAGTTCCCCCTGCCCCCACATCTAGTCCTGAAGAAGGGTTAATACCCGAAACATTAACTTCTCCACCTCCTGATGCTGCCTGGCTTGCTGTATTCTTCCAGCCTTCTGCTTGTCTACTTTGGATTCCAGCATGTGCAGTTTTTTTTGTCTCTTTTGGGGAAATGAGTTCAACTCCTACGATAGCAGATGGGAAAGCTTCAATTCCACAAAAATCTGGAATAAAATAATCAGCCTAATGATGGCCACTTGCCCACTGCTGATTGCCATAAAAAGCCACCTGGTTCCCAGATGTCCTTTAGGGAAGGAAATCTGTCATCCTTGCCTGATCTGGATTCCATGTGATTCCAGACTCTCAGCAATGTGATTAACTCAGTTACCCTCTGGGCAATTAGGAATGAGCCATAAATGCTCTCTTGGTCAGGGATGTCCACATCCCTGGAACAAATTGCATAAATATCCCTGACATTCTTTTGATTTGATTTGTTGTTGTCATGTGTACTTAAGCTCAGTGAAAAGTTTTGTTTTGCGAGCAGTACAGGCAGATCATAGCAAACAAGGACATTCAGACAATAGAGCAAGGCATACAGGAGGTGCACAGAGCAAGATCAACATTAGCAAGATTGACATTATTTGAAGTTAGGTAAAAACAATGACTGCAGATGCTGGAAACCAGAGTCGAGATTAGAGAGGTGCTGGAAAAGCACAGCAGTTCAGGCAGCATCCAAGGAGCAGTAAAATCAACGTTTCGGGCAAAAGCCCTTCATCAGGAATTAGAGAGTTCCATTCAGCAGTCTAACAACATTAGGGAAGAAGCTGTTCTTGAACCTGTTGCTGCATGTGTTGAAGCTTCTGTATCTTCTGCTTGAAGGAAGAGGTCAGAGCAGAGCATTATCTGGATGATGTGGGTCTTTGATGATCTTTGATGATGTTGGTAGCCTTTCTGCTGCAGCGAGCCGTGTAAATGGAGTCCATGGATGGGAGGTTGGCTTCCAAGATGTTCTGGGCTGTGCACTCAACTTGCTGTAGTTCCTTACGGTCCTGGGCAGAACAATCGCTTAACCAGGTCGTAATGCGCCCAGATAGAATGCTTTCTATGGTGCATCTGCAAAAGTTAGTGAGGGTCCTTATGGAGGTCTCATCAACTACTCCAGCTGCATGCAATGTGAAGGTTCACAGCAGGTCAATCTGCCGAGTGAGAAACTGAGTGAACCTTTCAGAGCGATGACCTTTCATTTGAACTGGGGAAAGATACAGATGCAGCATGTTTTAATCAAATGTGGAGGACAGAAGAAGCTGGAATCTGTGATTTTTATACCAAACCTGCAATATTGGTCATCCTCCAACCTTGTTTTGGTTGAGGAATCCCATATCATATGAATCACCGATGATGAATTTCACCCCCATCATTAAATTATCAAATAAAATGATACCCACAACATCCGACAAACAGGACTCCCATTCTTGGAGTTTCATTGGTAAATATTTTTAAAAATGCTCCTGTCTCTGAGAAAGACAGAACACACCTTACTGGTTTACGGAACAGATTCCAAGCCAGACAGACCTGTAACTTTTAAGACAATTACATTACATCGCAACATTCAGTGTAGTGTACTCAGTCTTCTGCACATATTGTGCAGTAACATCAGTAAGCATAGAGCCCAAACTGTGTGTGTCATCTTTGATACTCTGGCATTGTAAATAGTTAGTGTCACAAACAAATTTTATGTACTGGGACTTCTAGCAGCACGTAGCAATGGTGATGGAGGGCACTGAGTATGGAAGATGAGGTAAAAACAATGACTGCAGATGCTGGAAACCAGATTCTGGATTAGTGGTGCTGGAAGAGCACAGCAGTTCAGGCAGCATCCGAGGAGCTCGAAATCGACGTTTCGGGCAAAAGCCCTTCATCAGGAATAAAGGCAGAGAGCCTGGAGCGTGGAGAGATAAGCTAGAGGAGGGTGGGAGTGGGGAGAAAGTAGCATAGAGTACAATAGGTGAGTGGGAGAGGGGATGAAGGTGATAGGTCAGGGAGGAGAGGGTGGAGTGGATAGGTGAAAACGGAGATAGGCAGGTAGGACAAGTCCGGACAAGTCTTAGGGACAGTGCTGAGCTGGAAGTTTGGAACTAGGGTGAGGTGGGGGAAGGGGAAATGAGGAAACTGTTGAAGTCCACATTGATGCCCTGGGGTTGAAGTGTTCCGAGGCGGAAGATGAGGTATGCTTCCTCCAGGCGTCTGGTGGTGAGGGAGCGTTGGTGAAGGAGGCCCAGGACCTGCATGTCCTCGGCAGAGTGGGAGGGGAGTTGAAATGTTGGGCCACAGGGTGGTGTGGGTTAGCGCTGGTTATGGAGGTGGGTAGATAAAAGTTTGTTGTACTTACAGTTTTTGATGTTTGAGATGGTATTGAAATACTGTTTGTTGAGAGTATCAATTCTCCTGAGGATATAGTGCAGAGTGGGTCCTTTGCAATTCTGAGAGAGTGTGGCCCTCAGCTGAGGCAGGGCTGACTGCAGAGAGGTTAGGTGCCGGCGCATTGCTGCGAGCGTGGAGTGGAGGATCTTGAAGGAGAACCGTTGCTGGTGTTTTTGAATCTGTAGTCTGTACTGTTTGTCCTGTTCGGGTCCGAACTCTGCTGGTTTAAAGGTGGTCCGGAGTCCGTGTGGGATGAGTTGGTTACGGAGGCAGGCACTGAGGAAGCAAATGTGGCTGTGGTAGCGAGTTTGTTTAACGACATGGTTGAAGAGCTTCAGGGCAGAGGAAATGACCTGGGAGTTGCAGTGGGAGAGGGACTCCCTGAGATTCTTGTAGAGAGAGGAGGAAAACTTCCTCAAGGCAGGCATCCTTGCAAGAGGATTCACAGTAGGGTTAAAATCAACGAGGTAAAAACAATGACTGCAGATGCTGGAAACCAGATTCTGGATTAGTGGTGCTGGAAGAGCACAGCAGTTCAGGCAGCATCCAAGGAGCAGCGAAATCGACGTTTTGGGCAAAAACCCTTCATCAGGAATAAAGGCAGAGAGCCTGAAGCGTGGAGAGATGAGCGAGAGGAGGGTGGGGGTGGGGAGAGAGTAGCATAGAGTACAATAGGTGAATGGGGGAGGGGATGAAGGTGATAGGTCAGGGAGGAGAGGGTGGAGTGGATAGGTGGAAAAGGAGATAGGCAGGTAGGACAAGTTCAGACAAGTCAAGGGGACAGGGCTGAACTGGGCTGACAGTGGGGGAAGGGAAAATGAGGAAACTGTTGAAGTCCACATTGATGCCCTGGGGTTGAAATATTCCGAGGCGGAAGATGAGGCATTCTTCCTCCAGGCGTCTGGTGGTGAAGGAGCGTCAGTGAAGGAGGCCCAGGACAGAGTGGGAGGGGGAGTTGAAATGGTAGGCCACAGGGTGGTGGGGTTGATTAGTGCGGGTGTCCCAGAGATGTTCCCTAAAGCGCTCTGCTCGGAGGCGCCCAGTCTCCCCAATGTAGAGGAGACCGCATCGGGAGCAAAGGATACAATAAATGATATTAGTGGATGTGCAGGTAAAGCTTTGATGGATGTGGAAGGCACCTTCAGGGCCTTGGATAGAGGTGAGGGAGGAGGTGTGGGCGCAGGTTTTACAGTTCCTGCGGTGGCAGGGGAAGGTGACAGGATGGGAGGGTGGGTTGTAGGGGGGCGTGGACCTGACCAGGTAGTCACGGAGGGAACGGTCTTTGCAGAAGGCGGAAAGGGGTGGGGAGGGAAATATATCCCTGGTGGCGGGGTCTTTTTGGAGGTGGTGGAAATGTCAGCAGATAATTTGGTTTATGCAAAGGTTGGTAGGGTGGAAGGTGAGCACCGGGAGGCGGTCTGTCCTTGTTACGTTTGGAGGGGTGGGGTTTGAGGGCGGAGGTGCGGGATGTGGACGAGATGTGTTGGAGAGCATCTTTAACCACGTGGGAAGGGAAATTGCGGTCTCTAAAGAAGGAGGCCATCTGGTGTGTTCTGTGGTGGAACTGGTCCTCCTGGGAGCAGATATGGCGGAGGTGGAGGAATTGGGAATATGGGATGGCATTTTTGCAAGAGGTAGAGTGGAAAGAGGTGTAATCCAGGTAGCTGTGGGAGTCGGTGGGTTTTTAAAAAATGTCAGTGTCAAGTCGGTCATCATTAATGGAGATGGAGAGGTCCAGGAAGGGGAGGGAGGTGTCAGAGATGGTCCAGGCAAACTTAAGGTCAGGGTGGAATGTGTTGGTGAAGTTGATGGATTGCTCAACCTCCTCGCGGGAGCACGAGGTGGTGCCAATGCATCATCAATGTAGCGGAGGAAGAGTGGGGAGTGGTGCCGGTGTAATTACAGAAGATCAACTGTTCTACGTAGCCAACAAAGAGACAGGCATAGCTGGGGCCCACATGTATGCCCATGGCTACCCCTTTGGTCTGGAGGAAGTGGGAGGATTCGAAGGAGAAATTGTTAAGGGTGAGGGCCAGTTCGGCCAAACGAATGAGAGTGTCGGTGGAAGAGTACTGTTGGGGACGTCTGGAGAGGAAGAAACGGTGGGCTTGGAGGCCCTGGTCATGGCAGATAGATGTGTAGAGGGATTGGATATCCATGGTGAAGATGAGGCCTTGGGGGCCGGGAAAACAAAGTCTTGGAGGAGGTGGAGGGCGTGGGTGGTGTCTCGAATGTATGTGGGGAGTTCCTGGACGAAGGGAAATTGGACAGTGTTGAGGTAGGTAGAGATGAGTTCAGTGGGGCAGGAGCATGCTGAAACAATGGGTCGGCCAGGGTGGTCAGGCTTGTGGATCTTGGGAAGGATGTAGAACCGGGCAGTGCGGGGTTCCCGGACTATGAGGTTGGAAGCTGTGGGTGGGAGATCTCCTGAGGTGATGAGGTTCTGTATGGTCTGGGAGATGATGGTTTGGTGATGGGGGTTGGGGTCATGGTTGAGGGGGCAGTACGAAGAGGTGTCCTCGAGTTGGCGTTTGCCTTCAGCAGTGTAGAGGTCAGTGCGCCAGACTACCACTGCGCCCCCTTTATCCGCTGGCTTGATGGTGAGGTTGGAATTGAAGCAGACGGATTGGAGGGCTGCGCGTTGTGAGGGTGAGAGTTTGGAGTGGGGGAGGGGGGTAGACAGGTTGAGGCGGTTAATGTCCCGGTGGCAGTTGGAAATGAAGAGGTCGAAGTCAGGTAATAGGCCAGCGCGGGGTGTCCAGTGGATGCAGTGTGTTGGAGGTGGGCGAAGGGGTCCTCGGAAGGTGGGCGGGAATCCTGATTGTGAAAGTAAACTCGGAGGCGGAGGCGACGGAAGAATTGCTCAACGTCACGGCATGTATTAAATTCATTGATGCGTGGACGGAGGGGGATGAAGGTGAGTCCTTTGCTGAGGACTGATCGTTCGTCTTCAGTGAGGGGGCGGTCTGGAGGGATGGTGAAAACTTGGCAGGGCTGGGAGCTGTGATCTGGTGTGGGTGTGGAGCTGGGAGTGGGGGCGGAACCTGTAACTGGAGTGGGTGTGGTGGTGGGGGGAATGGGGGTGGAGTCACGAGCAGGGGTAGTGTTCCCCTTGGGGTTCTGGGGGGTGGGGATAGTGACAGTGGGGTCTGTGGGGGGCGTGTCAGCAGAATGCAGGTGAGTGGCGCTGGTGGGGGCGGAAGTGGTGGTGACCACGGCAGTAGGGGTGGTGGAACTCACTGAGCATGTGGTTTCAGCGATAATGTGTGATGCATGAGGAATTGTGAGGGACCGAAGTGGTTGTGGGAATGGCCATGATGGGGGCGGAAGTGACATAATCAATCAGCGTGGGGGTGGCAGCTGCATCAGCCACATGGGGAATCTTCTGGAATGTTTGAGGAGCGCTGGTTATGGAGGTGGGTAGATAAAAGTTTGTTGTACTTACAGTTTTTGATGTTTGAGATGGAATTGAAATACTGTTTGTTGAGAGTATCAATTCTCCTGAGGATATAGTGCAGAGTGGGTCCTTTGCAATTCTGAGAGAGTGTGGCCCTCAGCTGAGGCAGGGCTGACTGCAGAGAGGTTAGGTGCCGGCGCATTGCTGTGAGCGTGGAGTGGAGGATCTTGAAGGAGAACCGTTGCTGGTGTTTTTGAATCTGTAGTCTGTACTGTTTGTCCTGTTCGGGTCCGAACTCTGCTGGTTTAAAGGTGGTCCGGAGTCCGTGTGGGATGAGTTGGTTACGGAGGCAGGCACTGAGGAAGCAAATGTGGCTGTGGTAGCGAGTTTGTTTAACGACATGGTTGAAGAGCTTCAGGGCAGAGGAAATGACCTGGGAGTTGCAGTGGGAGAGGGACTCCCTGAGATTCTTGTAGAGAGAGGAGGAAAACTTCTTCAAGGCAGGCATCCTTGCAAGAGGATTCACAGTAGGGTTAAAATCAACGAGGTAAAAACAATGACTGCAGATGCTGGAAACCAGATTCTGGATTAGTGGTGCTGGAAGAGCACAGCGGTTCAGGCAGCATCCAAGGAGCAGCGAAATCGACGTTTTGGGCAAAAACCCTTCATCAGGAATAAAGGCAGAGAGCCTGAAGCGTGGAGAGATGAGCGAGAGGAGGGTGGGGGTGGGGAGAGAGTAGCATAGAGTACAATAGGTGAATGGGGGAGGGGATGAAGGTGATAGGTCAGGGAGGAGAGGGTGGAGTGGATAGGTGGAAAAGGAGATAGGCAGGTAGGACAAGTTCAGACAAGTCATGGGGACAGGGCTGAACTGGGCTGACAGTGGGGGAAGGGAAAATGAGGAAACTGTTGAAGTCCACATTGATGCCCTGGGGTTGAAATATTCCGAGGCGGAAGATGAGGCATTCTTCCTCCAGGCGTCTGGTGGTGAAGGAGCGTCAGTGAAGGAGGCCCAGGACAGAGTGGGAGGGGGAGTTGAAATGGTAGGCCACAGGGTGGTGGGGTTGATTAGTGCGGGTGTCCCAGAGATGTTCCCTAAAGCGCTCTGCTCGGAGGCGCCCAGTCTCCCCAATGTAGAGGAGACCGCATCGGGAGCAAAGGATACAATAAATGATATTAGTGGATGTGCAGGTAAAACTTTGATGGATGTGGAAGGCTCCTATAGGGCCTTGGATAGAGGTGAGGGAGGAGGTGTGGGCGCAGGTTTTGCAATTCCTGCGGTGGCAGGGGAAGGTGCCAGGATGGGAGGGTGGGTCGTAGGGGGGCGTGGACCTGACCAGGTAGTCACGGAGGGAACGGTCTTTGCAGAAGGTGGAAAGGGGTGGGGAGGGAAATATATCCCTGGTGGTGAGGTCTGTTTGGAGGTGGTGGAAATGTCAGCGGATGATTTGGTTTATGCGAAGGTTGGTAGAGGGGGGGGGGAGGTGAGCACCAGGGCCGTTCTGTCCTTGTTACCGTTGGAGGGATGGGGTCTGAGGGCGGAGGTGCGGGATGTGGACGAGATGCGTTGGAGGGCATCTTTAACCACGTGGGAAGGGAAATTGCAGTCTCTAAAGAAGGAGGCCATCTGGTGTGTTCTGTGGTGGAACTGGTCCTCCTGGGAGCAGATACGGCGGAGGAATTGGGAATACGGGATGGCATTTTTGCAAGAGGTAGGGTGGGAAGAGGTGTAATCCAGGTAGCTGTGGGAGTTGGTGGGTTTGTAAAAAATGTCAGTGTCAAGTCGGTCATCATTATTGGAGATGGAGAGGTCCAGGAAGGGGAGGGAGGTGTCAGAGATGGTCCAGGTAAATTTAAGATCAGGGTGGAATGTGTTGGTGAAGTTGATGAATTGCTCAACCTCCTCGCGTATTCTCTGGGATTGTGACCAGTAGATGGCAGTGGTCAGGGAAGGCAGCTGGAGCAGAGGACTAGACCTTTGCTAAAAAGAAAGAATATGTTTGGTGGGCTGGTGGGGGGAATGCTGATGGGACAAAATGCCTCCTTGTTCTGGGTTTCCTGCTCACCCAAGCTCCTCAATAATTTACATTTGGGTTTTAGATACATAAATGGGAAGGTTATAGAGGGATGTGGGCCAAATGCTGGCACATGGGACTTGATTAATTCAGGATATCTGGCCTGCATGGTCAAGTTGGACCAAAGGGTCTGTTTTTGTGCCGGTTGACTCTATTTCACAAATAATTTTCTCGATTGCTTTTCAGAGGTACGGTACCAATATTTGGTCATCAAACCTATGTTGGAATCTCAGCCATACTGAATTGCTGCAGAGTCTCTTTACTTGTGTGTCTGTGAATCCCCATTCAATTGTGTTTGAAGATTCTGTCCACAAGAAAAGGACAAACAAAGGAATTCCTCAGCCCAATGTCACCCACATGGTCAGTCCATGTACAGAATGCAAATAGTTCCTTGTTTATTCCTTAGTTTCCCTTCTTGTTTGTAATGACCTTTTGTCCTCCGAATAGATAATCCCTGCTTCACGATCTTTCAGCTGTCCATGTGTTCAAATCTCACGTTGTGTTAAGATACCTGACTCGAAGCGACCTTGACGATCTGGTACATGGACTAAAAATAATAATCCACAAATGCATCATGCCCAGCACTCATCTTTATAGCTGTGATTCAACCCACCAATCATTTACACTGACAGTTTCACTTTAAAACATAACTGTGTCTCTTAGTAAAAACTGTGGCTACTTCAAAAGCATTTTTAATTGGTCAGCGTAAATTTACATTGGCCTGAGCAATAAAACCGAAATGTAAGGCTGTATTTTTGACATGGTCATGTTGTTTCTTCCTGGCAAGAACTGTTTGCACAACTCACCCCAGTCAAACCAAATCTAACTTAATTCCTCACTTGCTTAATCAAGTCAAACTATTAATTATTAAAGAAATAACTCAATCCTACAGTGGTGGTGCTATGCATGTAAGGAACAGCATTGACCAAGGCAATAGCAAGGAGGAGGCTCTTTGAGCAGTCTGGTGATGGAGGAGCTCAGCATGTGGGCATAAAAGGGGAGGCTGAAGCATTTACAAACCTCTTCAGACAGAATGTTCAATTGATGAGATTCATTGTACATCACTTTGGAGGTGAATTGTTTTCCGGAGTTGGGTATTAATTGGAACTTACCTGTGTTTCTGTCTGAAAGAGTGGACTGAGAGTGAGGTTGATGTTCAGCCATGTATGTTGTATAAAGTATTTCTCCGCAAACAAATAGTAAATTGGATTAACACTGAGCTGACAGTGTTCTAACTTTCACCAGCTGGTTAGCTGCATTTTAATACATGATCCATCTCATTGACGTCCTATTACAGAAATCAGTCTGCAACCAATTTGACTCACTCCATGTACTGGATGCAGCAAATGCTATGGGCTCTGACAGCATTTCATTGGTAGAGGTGATGCTGATGTACTGGTAAATGTCACTGGATGAGTCACTGAGAGCCACATTGATGTTGTTTGGAACATGCTTTCAACATTTGAATTCAATAAAAATTGACATTAAAAGCCAGACCAATGACACAAAAAACAGAATTTTTTGTAAAAGCTCAGTAGGTCTCGCAGCATCTATGAAGAGAAATCAGAGTTAGTGGTGATCCTTCCTCAGAACCTCCCTCAGTTCTGCCTGACCTCCTTCCCATTAATACCCAACTCCTGAATATAATTCATCTTCTTCCACAGATGCTGCCTGACCTGCTGAGCTTTTCCAGTAATTTCTGTTCTTGTTTCTGATTTCCAGCGTCCAGAGTTCTTTCAGGTTTTTTTTTATCCAGCCTAATGACAACTGTGTAACCATCATCAATCTTTGTAAAAACTCATGTGGATCACCCACGTCATTTGGGAAAGAAACTGCCCTGTTACCCAGCCGAGCCTATAAGTGACTTCAGACCCTCAGCAATGTGCTTGTCTGTGAAGTGCCCATGAAAAGCCCTCTAGAAAACCACTCAGTTTTATCAAAATCTCTACAAAGGACAAACACCCATCTGACGTTGAGCTGGGCACCCAAAATGACAATGGCATAAACAGCCTTGCTGATTCTGCCAAGTCCTCCTTCTCAAATCATGTGGCTTATGCTGTAATTTGGTGAACCCCCCACAGACCTGTCAAGCAACAGCCTGTCGTTGGATGTGCGCTATGATTCTGAGAGTAGGACAATGTTACAGGCACCACCATCACCATCACTGGTTGTATCCTGTCCTCTTGCATGGGCAGTTTCTCAGTGGAATGCAGTTGAGAAAATATAATCCTCAACGTTCTGTCTCGTGGTATCAAGTTAAACATGAACAAGGAAATCTTCTGCTGATTAGGTGAGCACTTTGGGGACTGTGACCACAATTCGGTGACTTTTACTCTAGTGATGGAGAGGGATAAGTGTGCACTACAGGGCAAGAGTTATAGCTGGGGGCAGGGAAATTATGATGCGGTGAGGCATGACTTAGGATGTGTGGCTTGGAAAAGTAGGCTTCAAGGAAGGGGCGTAATTGATATGTGGAGCTTGTTCAAGGAGCAACTATTGAGTGTCCTTGATAAGTATGTACCCGTCAGGCAGGGAGGAAAGGGTCGTGTGAGGGAGCCGTGGTTTAATAAGGAATTGGAATCCCTTGTTAAATGGAAGAGGGCGGCCTATGTAAGATGAGGCGTGAAGGTTCAATTGGGGCGATTGAGAGTTATAAGGTAGCCAGGAAGGACCTGAAGAGAGAGCTAAGAGCAGCAAGGAGGGGACATGAAAGGTCCTTAGTTGGTAGGATTAGGGAAAACCCTAAGGCTTTCTATAGGTATGTCAGGAATAAAAGAATGACTAGGATAGGAATTGGTCCAGTCAAGGATAGTAGTGGGAAGTTGCGTGTGGAGGCTGAAGAGATTGGGGAGACACTGAATGAATACTTTTCGTCAGTATTCACTCAGGAACAGGACATTGTTGTCGATGTGAATACTGAGTCACAATTAAGTAGAATGGATGGCTTTGAGGTATGTAGAGAAGAGGTGTTGGAAATTCTGGAAAGGGTGAAAATAGATAAGTCCCCTGGGCCTGATGGCATTTATCCTAGGATTCACTGGGAAGCAAGGGAGGAGATTGCAGAGCCATTGGCCTTGATTTTTATGTCCTCGTTGTCTACAGGAGTAGTGCCAGAAGATTGGAGGCTAGCAAATGTGGTTCCCTTGTTCAAGAAGGGGAGTAGGGATAACCCTAGTAACTATAGGCCGGTGAGTCTCACTTCTGTTGTAGGCAAAGTCTTAGAGAGAATTGTAAGGGATAGGATTTATGAACATCTGGATAGGAATAATGTGATCAAGGATAGTCAGCATGGTTTTGTGAAGGGCAGGTCGTGTCTCACAAACCTTATTGAATTCTTTGAGAAGGTGACTAAGGAGGTGGACAAGGGGAAAGCGGTAGATGTGGTGTATATGGATTTTAGTAAGGCGTTTGATAAGGTTCCCCATGGTAGACTACTGCAAAAAATATGGAGGTATGGCATTGAGGGTGAGTTGGAGGTTTGGATTAGGAGTTGGCTGGCTGGAAGAAGACAGAGGGTAGTAGTTGATGGTAAAGGTTCATCTTGGAGTGCCGTCACTAGCGGTGTTCCGCAAGGATCTGTTTTGGGACCATTGCTGTTTGAGATTTTTATAAATGACCTGGAGGAGGGGCTAGAAGGTTGGGTGAGCAAGTTTGCAAATGATACGAAAGTCGGAGGAGTTGTAGACAGTGAGGAAGGATGTGGCAGGTTACAGCGGGATATAGATAAGCTGCAGAGCTGGGCAGGAAGGTGGCAAATGGAGTTCAATGTAGCTAAGTGTGAAGTGATTCACTTTGGTAAGAGTAACAAAAAGATGGGGTACTGGACTAATGGTCGGATATTTGGTAGTGTGGATGAGCAGAGGGATCTTGGTGTCCATGTACACAGATCTTTGAAAGTTGCCACCCAGGTAAATAGTGCGGTGAAGAAGGCATATGGCGTACTGGCTTTTATTGGTAGAGGTATTGAGTTCCGGAGTCCTGAGGTCATGTTGCAGTTGTATAAGACTCTGGTGCGGCCACATCTGGAGTATTGTGTGCAGTTTTGGTCGCCATACTATAGGAAGGATGTGGGGCACTGGAACGGGTGCAGAGGAGGTTTACCAGGATGTTGCCTGGTATGGTAGGAAGATCGTATGAGGAAAGGCTGAGGCAGTTGGGGTTGTTTTCATTGGAGAAAAGAAGGTTTAGGGGTGACTTGATAGAGGTGTACAAGATGATTAGGGGTTTAGATAGGGTTGACAGTGAGAATCTTTTTCCACGTATGGAGTCAGCTATTACAAGGGGGCATAGCTTTAAATTAAGGGGGGGGTAGGTATAGGAGAGATGTTAGGGGTAGGTTCTTTACTCAGCGAGTCGTGAGTTCATGGAATGCCCTGCCAGTAGCAGTGGTGGACTTTCCCTCATTATGGGCATTTAAGCGGGCATTGGATAGGCATATGGAGGATAGTGGGCTAGTGTAGGTTAGGTGGGCTTGGATCGGCGCAACATCGAGGGCCGAAGGGCCTGTACTGCGCTGTATTGTTCTATGTTCTATGTTCTATGATTCCCACCAACTGCTCCCCCTCAGCTGATGAATAAGTAATCCTCCATTTTGAACTCCATTTGGAGGAAATACTGAGGATGATGATGAATGTGCTCTGGATCGGGATTTCAAATCCATCATGGAGAGTGGCTCAATAGCACTAGACCTGACCAAACTGGCTGAATCCGAAAGGGCAGAACTAGTTGACTGGGTTTGTGACAAATGATGGGTGCTCTCCATCCTCACCAATCAACATGTCTTTGATGCACCTGTCCATGACGGTATCAGCTGGAGTGACCACCGCAGAGTAATTGTGGAGATGTTCTCCCATCATCACAGTGAGTATATCCTCCATCACAACGTGTGACATCATGGCTGCGCTAATGGGATAGACTGAACAGATGTAGCATTGTAAGATTGTGCTATTGGCCATCAGCAACAGATTTACATTAGACCACAATTTACAACCTCATGGCTTGGCATATTACCCATCACCATTAAGTTGGGAGATCAACCCTAGTTTAATGAAGGGTGTAGGAGGGTATAGAAACAAGAAACAAGAGCAGGCCATTCAACGCTCTGAGCCTGCTCTGCCATTCACTATGATCAAGGCTGATCCTCCATCTCAATGCCATTATCCTACTTCTACCCCATAATTCTTGATGCCTGTAAAACCTAACTTTTATCTATCTTCCATTCAATGGTTTGGTCTCCACAGATTTCTGTGGTAGAGAATTCCACATGCTCACCATCTTTAGAGTGAAGAGGATTGTCCTCATTTAGTCACAAGTGGTCAATCCTATATCATGACATTCTTCCCTGGTTCGAGACTCACCAACCACGGGCTAAAAAACAATCTTCCCCGCATTCTATCTGTCCAGCCCTGTTGAAATTTTGTACATTTTCAATCAATCATTCTTCTCAACTCTAGTGACTAGAGGCCAATTGAACTAGTCGTTCATCAGAAGACAGTCCTGAAATCTGGTATTAGCCTGGTGAACCTCTGGTGCACTGCCTGTCTGGAAGGTATATTCTTTCTGAGGCAGGGCGACCAAAGCTGTATACAATACTCCAAGTGTGTGTCCTGTTTAACTGCAGTAAGACAGCCCTACTTGTGAACTTAAATCCCCTTTCACTGAAGGCCAATACATCAATTGCTTTCCTAACTGCATACTGCAATTGCCTGTTTGCTTTCATTGACTGGTGTACAAGGATGCCCAAACCTCTTTGTACATCCACATCTTCTAAAGTAGTACTGTTTCTTTCTGCTTTTCACACTGAAGTGTATTCACATTTAACCATGTACTGCATATGCCATGTTTTTGCCCACTCGTTTAACTTGTCTAAATCACCCTGAAGCCTTCTTCCACCCTCCTTACAATCCTGCCCAGTTTTGTGTTGTCAGTAAACTTGGATATACTGCACTTGATTCCTTCAACCAGTTTATTTACATCTATATCATGAATAGTTGGGCCCCGTGCACTCATTCTTGTACTAACCCACTCGTCACTGCCTGCCACTCGGGAAAAGACCCATTTATGCCCACGCTGTTTCCTGTCTGTCAACCAATTCTTGAACCGTGTCACCAAATTAACCCCGCATCCTATGTGCTTTGACTTTGCACTCTAACGTTTTATCAAAAACATTCCGAAAATCCAAATATTTCACTGGTTACATCCTCAAAGAAACTCCAGGAGATTTGTTTCACATGATTGCCCTTTCAGAAGCCCTTGTCACCTTTGTTAAATCCCATTATTCTTTCCATATGCCAGGAAATGACCACAGCCAACAAGGTCAAGTCAAACTCGTTCGATTTGACATTCAATGCTATATTCATCGCTGGGTCACTAGCCATCAATGAATGGGTTTAACATTAACCAGAAACTGAACTAGACCAGACAGGTAAGTATGAAAACAGATTAGAGGCAAATTGTGCAGCAAGTAACTCACCTCCTGACTCGCTAAAGCCTGCCTACAATCTATAAGGCTTAAGTTATGAATGCTTCCCACTTGCCCAGATAAATGCAGCTCTAACTACATTCAAGAAGCTTGACACCATCGAGGAGAGTGATCTGTTTTCAATGCCACCCCAGTATTTATTCCCTGAACCCTGGTTTAGTTTGAAGTTTAAAAGATTAGATTTGAATAGCTAGTGTCTTCAAACAGCGCAATTAGGTTCACATCATGATACAAAGTTAAAAACCACACTATATTTATATGGACAGGAATAAGTGACTATAAGAAATAGGGGTAGGAATAAGCCATTTGCCCCCTCACGCACCTGCCTCAGCATTCAATAATACCGTGGCTGATCTGCCCCAGGGCCATAACTCAGCTTTCGTACCAACTTTGAAAAGTCCTCAACTCAGTAACTTTAAAAAAAAATCTATCTGCCCACTTTTTAAATACTTTCAGTGATCTCGTCTCCAAACCTCTGTGTCAGGAAATTCCAGACATTCACTCCTCTCTGAAAGACAAAGTCTTTCACATCCAACATTAAATAAGTAGGAGAAAGTGAGGACTGCAGATGCTGGATATCAGAGCTGAAAAATGTGTTGCTGGAAAAGTGCAGCAGGTCAGGCAGCATCCAAGGAGCAGGAGAATTGACATTTTGGGCTTAAGTCCTTCTTCAGGAAATAAGGCAGCAAGTGGTAGTAGATGGAAAGTATTCCGCCTGGAGTCAGTGACCAGTGGGCCTCTGCTCTTTGAAGTTTTCATAAATGACTTGGATGAAGAAGTGGAAGGGAGGGTTAGTAAGTTTGCTGATGACACAAAGGTCGGTGGAGTGGTGGATAGTGTGGAGGGCTGTTGTAAGTTGCAACGGGACATTGACAGGATGCAGAGCTGGGCTGAGAAGTGGCAGATGGAGTTCAACCTGGATAAATGTGAAGTAATTCATTTTGGAAGGTCAAATTTGAATGCTGAATACAGAGTTAAAGACAGGATTCTTGGCAGTGTGAAGAAACAGCGTGACCTTGAGGTCCATGTATATAGATCAAAGTTGCCAACCAAGTTGATAGGGTTGTTAAGAAGGCGTATAGTGTTTTGGCTTTCATTAACAGTGGGATTGAGTTTAAGAGCCACGAGGTTTTGCTGCAGCTCTATAAAATCCTGGTTAGACCACACTTGGAATATTGTATCCTGTTCTGGTCACCTCATTGTAGGAAGGATGTAGATGCTTTTGAGAGGGTGCAGAGGAAATTTACCAGGATGTCGCCTCGATTGGAAGGCGTGTCTTATAAGGAAAGGTTAAGTGAGCTTGGGCTTTTCACACTGGAGGGAAGAAGGAAGAGAGATGACTTGATAGAGGTGACTTTTCCCCAGGACAGAAATGGCTGTCACGAGGCATCATAATTTTAAGGTGATTGGAGGAAAGTTTAGGCGAGATGTCAGAGGTGGGTTCTTTATGCAGAGAGTGGTGGGTGTGTGGAATGCACTGCCAGCGTTGGTAGTAGAGTCAGATACATTAGGGATGTTTATGTGACTGCTGGACAAGCACATGGATGACAGTAAATCGAGGGGTGTGTAGGTTAGGTTGATCTTAGATTAAGATAAATGCTCAGCACAACATCGTGGCCAAAGTATCTGTACTGTGCTATACTGTTCTATGTAAAACAGTGATATCCTGGAATGATAAGCTGCCAGTCCTGTTCCTCCTTTAACCATGTCTGTGTAATGGCAATAACATCGTAATTTCCATGCAGAAATCCATGCTCTTTGTTCATCTGTCTTCCCTTTTACACTTCTTGTATTGAAGTAAATGCACTCCAGACCTCCAGTCCCTCTGAGCCCCACAACTTCCCTCTGCCTGCTCTGACCCTGCGCTATGCATATCTCAATCTCATTTTTGTCCCCAGTCCCAGTACTTACTGGGCTGTTGTTCTGATTCCTACCCCACTGCCACACTTGTTTAAACCCTCCCAAAGAGCTCTAGCAAACTTCCTGTCCAGGATATTGGTGCCTTCCAGTTCAGGTCCAACCTTGTACAGGTCTCACCTTCCCCAGACAACATCCCAATGATCCATACATCTAAAGCCCTCCTTCCCACACCAGCTCTGTAGCACATGTTCAACTGTACTCTCTCTCTCTCAGGTAGTCCTGCTTTCTAGCTCCTTTCCTAACTCCCTGAAGTTTCTTCACAGGACCTCTTCTTTTTTCCTATTTACATCATTTGTACCAGTGTGGACAATGGACTTCTGTCTGTTTTCCTTTCCGTTTCAAGACATCCTGTACCCAGTCAGAGACATCCAGGACCCTGACACCAGGGAGGCAACACCATCCAGGAGTCTCGCTCACAGCCACAGGAATGTTGGTCTGCGCCCCTGACTATCGAGTCACCTATTATATCTCTTGCTTGGACTTTGCCCCACCCCGCAATATAGAAGAAACAGTTGTGGTGCCACAGGCTTGGCTGCTGCTTGCACTGAGAGGCTATTCTCCCCAACAGTATCCAAAACAGTATACCTGTTTGAGAGGGCAATGGCCATAGGACACTCCTGTATGCCCTGCCTGGTGATCCTGGTGGTCACCCACCTATCTGTCTGGACCTATGGTGTGGCCATCTCCCTAAAGCAAGCACCTTTCACTCTCTCTCTCTCTCTCTCTCTCTATACCCACTGTCATGATTTGGGGATGTCGGTGTTGGACTGGGGTGTACAAAGTTAAAAATCACACAACACCAGGTTATAGTCCAACAGGTTTAATTGGAAGCACACTAGCTTTCGGAGCGACGCTCCTTCATCAGGTGACAATCACCTGATGAAGGAGCGTCACTCCGAAAGTGAGTGTGCTTCCAATTAAGCCTGTTGGACTGTAACCTGGTGTTGTGTGATTTTTAACTTTATACCCACTGTATGCACTACAGTGTTTCCAGCTGCTTCACTGACCAAATCATGTGGTCTTTGAGGAGGCTGCAACTGGTCTGCTTCCTGCAGCTGTAGTTGTAAGGGACACTAGACTGCTCCCTGATTTCCAACATCTACCAGAACCGCTCGATAGGATCCGCCCTCTTCATTTTCTGAAGGGTCTCAAAGACACTACGTGCTGACCACTTTCTGATGGACTTGTGGTCAAAGGTGTTTTTCTTCATAAACTTCTCCATGAAGGACAGGTGGTATGGAACGATCCAACTACTCGGAGTGTTCCGCGGCAGCGAGGCCAGGCCCATCCTTCGCAACACCGGGGACAGGTCGAACCTCAGTACGTAGTGACACTTGGTGTTTGTGTACCGAGGATCCACACACAGCTTGATGCAGCCACACACAAAGGTGGCCATCAGGGTGAGGGTGGCATTGGGTGTATTTTGGTAACTGCATTGCTTTATTTTTTATTTCAAAAATATAGTTTATTCATAAAATACTTTGATGATCTGTATAACTGGACATGCCATACATATGTAAACATTCCATTTGTTTGCATACCGCAAACAGAGTAATCATTCCTATTTACAGGTCTGTACAATTACATTTTTAGCTGAGGCGTCAGCAGAGCCCAAGTGACTGCACAGGCTACCTGTTCTTCTTAGGCAGGCAGATGTTAGACGGTGGTCTTTCCCCACCGCGCCTTGGCGGCAGCTGCCCCAAGCTTATGCGCGTCCCTCAACACGTAGTCCTGGACCTTGGAATGTGCCAGTCTGCAGCACTCAGTCGGGGTCAACTCCTTCAACTGGAAGATCAGCAGGTTTCGGACCACCCAGAGAGCGTCCTTCACTGAGTTGATGATCCTCCAGGCGCAGTTGATGTTCGTCTCGGTGTGCGTCCCGGGGAACAGGCCGTAGAGCACGGAGTCCCGCGTCACGGCGCTGCTCGGGACGAACCTCAACAAACACCACTGCATTCCTCTCCAGACTTCTTCTGCGTAGGCACATTCCAGAAGGAGGTGTGTGACAGTCTCCTCCCCCCCGCAGCCGCTTCGAGGGCAGCGTGCAGTGCGGCTGAGAGTCCGGGTGTGCATAAAAGATCTCACAGGCAGAGCCCTTCTCACCACCAGCCAAGCCATGTCTTGGTGCTTGTTGGAAAGTTCTGGCGATGAGGCATTCTGCCAAATGGCTTTGACAGTCTGCTCAGGGAACCGCTCGATAGGATCCGCCCTCTCCTTTTCCCGAAGGGTCTCAAGGACACTACGTGCTGACCACTTCCTGATGGACTTATGGTCAAAGGTGTTTTTCTTCATAAACGTCTCCACAAAGGACAGGTGATACGGAACGGTCCAATTACTCGGAGCGTTCAGCGGCAGCGAGGCCAGGCCCATCCTTCGCAACACCGGGGACAGGTAGAACCTCAGTACGTAGTGACACTTGGTGTTTGTGCACCGGGGATCCACGCACAGCTTGATGCAGCCACACACAAAGGTGGCCATCAGGGTGAGGGTGGCATTGGGTGTATTTTTTCCCCCGTTGCCCAGATCTTTGTACAGCGAGTCCCTTCGGACCCGGTCCATCTTTGACCTCCATATAAACTGGAAGATGGCCCGGGTGACTGCAGCGGCACAGGTTCTGGGAATAGGCCAGACCTGTGCCACGTATAATAGCAATGACAGTGCCTCACACCTGATGACTAGGTTTTTTCCCGTGATGGAGTGCGACCGTAGCTTCCATCTGCCCAGTTTCTGCCTCACTTTGCTGATACGCTCCTCCCAAGACTTGGCGCATGCCCCAGCCCCTCCGAACCAAATACCCAGCACCTTCAGGTGGTCGGTCCTGACGGTGAAGGGGTTCGAGGATTGGTCGGCCCAGTTCCCAAAGAGCATGGCCTCGCTCTTGCCTCGGTTTACCTTGGCCCCCGAGGCCCGTTCGAACTGGTCACATATGCACATGAGTCTGCGCACGGACAGCGGATCCAAGCAGAAAACGGCAACGTCATCCATGTACAGGGAGGCCTTAACCTGCAGGCCTCCGCTGCCAGGCATAGTCACCCCTCTCAGGCTCCCATCCTTCCTGATGGACTCGGCAAATGGCTCTATGCAGCACACAAACAAGGCAGGAGAGAGAGGGCAGTCCTGCCTGACTCCAGATCTGACTGGGAAGCTATCTGATTCCCACCCATTGATTGAGACTGCACTGACAATGTTGGTGTAGAGCAGTCTGATCCATTTGCAGATTCATTTTTTTTAATTTCAAAAATATACTTTATTCATAAATATTTGATCTATACAATTGGACATGCCATCCTTCTGTAAACATTCCATTTCTTTGCGTATCGAAACAGGGTAGTCATTCCTATTCACAGGTTGGTGCGATTACATTGAGCTGAGGTGCCAGCGGAGCCCAAATGCGTGGGCCCCCTGTTCTTCTTAGGCAGGCAGATGTTACACGGTGGTCTTTCCCCACCGCGCCTTGGCGGCAGCTGCCCCAAGCTTCAGCGGATCCCTCGACACGTAGTCCTGGACCTTGGAATGTGCCAATCTGCAGCACTCAGTCGGGGTCAACTCCTTCAGCTGGAAGATCAACAGGTTCCGGACCACCCAGAGAGCGTCCTTCACCGAGTTGATGATCCTCCAGGCGCAGTTGATGTTCGTCTCGGTGTGCGTCCCTGGGAACAGGCCGTAGAGCCTGCGTCACAGCGTTGCTTGGGACGAACCTCGACAAACACCAATGCATTCCTCTCCAGACTTCCTCTGCATAGGCACATTCCAGAAGGAGGTGTGTGACAGTCTCGTCCCCCCCGCAGCCACTTCGAGAGCAGCGTGCGGTGCGGCAGAGAGTCCGGGCGTGCATAAAGGATCTCACAGGCAGAGCCCTTCTCACCACCAGCCAAGCCATGTCTTGGTGCTTGTTGGAAAGTTCTGGCAATGAGGCATTCTGCCAAATGGCTTTGATAGTCTGCTCAGGGAACCGCTCGATAGGATCCGCCCTCTCCTTTTCCCGAAGGGTCTCAAGGACACTACGTGCTGACCACTTCCTGATGGACTTTTGGTCAAAGGTGTTTTTCTTCATAAATTTTTCCACGAAGGACAGGTGATACGGAACGGTCCAACTACTCGGAGCGTTCCGCGGCAGCGAGGCCATGCCCATCCTTCACAACACCGGAGACAGGTAGAACCTCAGTACGTAATGACACTTGGTGTTTGCGTACCGGGGATCCACGCACAGCTTGATGCAGCCACACACAAAGGTGGCCATCAGGGTGAGGGTTGCATTGGGTGTGTTTTTTCCCCCATTGCACCGGTCTTTGTACATTACATCTCTTCTGACCTGGTCCATCTTTGATCTCCACACGAAGTGGAAGATGGCCCGGGTGACTGCGGCAGCACAGGTTCTGGGAATACGCCAGACCTGTGCCACGTATAACAATACTGAGAGTACCTCACACCTGATGACCAGGTTTTTACCCGCGATGGAGAGCGACCGTTGCTCCCATCTGCCCAGTTTCTGTCTCACCTTCCTGATCCGCTCTTCCCAGGTCTTGGCGCACGCCCCAGCACCTTCAGGTGGTCAGTCCTGACGGTGAAGGGGATAGAGGATTGGTCAGCCCAGTTCCCGAAGAGCATGGCTTCGCTCTTGCCTCGGTTTACCTTGGCCCCCGAGGCCCGTTCGAACTGGTCACAGATGCACATGAGTCTGTGCACGGACAGCGGATCCGAGCAGAAAACAGCGACGTCATCCATGTACAGGGAGGCCTTAACTTGCAGACCCCCGCTGCCAGGAATAGTCACCCCTCTCAGGCTCGCATCCTTCCTGATGGACTCGGCAAATGGCTCTATGCAACACACAAACAAGGCAGGAGAGAGAGGGCAGCCCTGCCTGACTCCAGATCTGACTGGGAAGCTATCTGATTCCCACCCATTGATTGAGACTGCACTAACAATGTTGGTGTAGAGCAGTCTGATCCAATTAGCGATTCCCTCCCCGAAGCCCATTTTGGAGAGGACATCCCTCATATATGTATGCAATATCCTGTCAAAGGCTTTCTCCTGGTCCAGGCTGATGAGGCAGGTGTCCACCCCCCTGTTCTGCACGTGGGCAATCATATCTCTGAGGAGTGCGAGACTCTCAGCGATCTTCCTGCCCGGTATAACACCGGTTTGGTCAGGGTGAATCACCGATCCCAGAGCAGACCTGACCCGGTTGGCGATGACCTTTGACAAGATTTTGTAGTCTGTGTTTAACAGTGAGATCGGTCTCCAATTTCTAATTTCCTCCCTCTCCCCCTTCTGCTTGTAGATGAGGGTGATGATGCCTTTCCTCATGGATCCACTCATGGTACCTGCCCGAAACATACTGACATACACCTCCAGCAGGTCCCGGCCAATCAAGTCCCAAAGAGCGGAATAGAGCTCGACTGGTAAGCCGTCGCTTCCAGGAGTTTTATTCATTTCGAAGGACTCGAGGGCCTTGGTCAGCTCATCCAGAGATAGCGGCTGGTCCAGCCTCTCTCGTGTTCCGTCGTCTAGGACCTCCGTGATAGAGGACAGGAACGACTGGGAGGCCGTGCTGTCGGTCGGCTTCGCGTCATACAGACTGGCGTAGAAGGATTTGCTGATCCTCATGACGTCAGCCAGAGATGATGTTACTGAGCCATCTTCTTCCTTCAGGCTGCTGAGCATGGAGCTCTCTTTGTGCACCTTCTGGAAGAAGAAACGTGAGCACATCTCGTCCTGCTCCACCGAGCGGACCCTGGACCAGAAGATTATCTTGGAGGCCTCCGAAGCAAAGAGCGAGGCTTGCTGGCCCTTCACCTCTTTGAGGTCCTCCGTGACATCGACCCCCAACGTCTGCAGCAGGAGCAGGTTCTGCATACTTTCCTGGAGCTGGGACAGTTTTCCCCGCCTCTCTCTCGCCTCCTGAACACCTTTGAGGATGAAGAACCTCTTGATGTTCCCTTTTACTGTTTCCCACCAGTCCGCTGGAGACTCAAAGAGGGGCTTCACGGTTCTCCAACCTGCGTAATCCCTCTTGAGCTCCTTGATGTTTCCCGGGGTCAACAGTTTGGTGTTCAGTTTCCACGTTCCCTTACCAGCCCGCTGCTCGTCCTGTAGGTGACAGTCGGCCAGCAGGAGGCAGTGGTCAGAGAAGAACACCGGCTTGACGTCGGTGGATCTGACCGAGAGTGTTCGGGACACAAACTGGTAATCTATCCTTGAGCGGATAGACCCGTCTGCCCGTGACCAGGTGTATCTACGCTGCGCTCCGTCTGCAGGGGTGCTGAAGACGTCGTGCAGCTTGGCATCTTTGTCCATCAGGGCTCTGGACGTGGCGTCCAGTTTACTGTCCCCCCCCACCGGATCGTCCATCTGCATCAATGATGCAGTTGAAGTCTCCGGCCAGAATGACCGGCCTGGACGTAGCCAGCAACAGTGGAAGCTCCCCGTAACAGAATACCCAGGCCCGAGGAGCGGTTATCGTTACCCCCCCGTTCACACTGACGGCCCATGGGCCCACAAGCTCGACCATCTCCTGTAACTCCTGAGGTGCGGTATCCCACACTCCTGCAGAAACAGGACATCGGCTTTCACGTTGGCCAGGAAGGCCAGTGTTGAAACACATCGCGCAGCAGATTTTATGCTGCGCACATTAATAGTTGCAATTTTAAACCCCATTTTGTTAACAGGTTGTAAGGTTACCCATGTCCGATTGTCGCTGGTCCTGCCCCTCTGGGGTAGCTGTCTGCATCCCCATGCAGAACACAAACTGCTGGACCCTCGCAGGGCTGAGGTAGCTGTCCAGTTCCCCACTCGGCCCATTTGCCTGCTTCGGTGTCATTGGGCCGAGACCAGGGTCCACACTGTCTGTTTCTATATCTGACAGTGGGGCTGTCAGAGGGTCGCTGCTCCCAGTGACCTGGAGCTGTGTGGCGGCGGGGCCCTCCTGGCTGTCACCTGTGGGGGGTGGTGGTTTCCCATTTCCTCAGGAGGTTTGTCCCTTGGTTGGCAGTTGCTGCTCTCTTTTCTCCTCGCAGCGCTCTGCCTCTTCTTTTGGTGACGACCTTCCTTGCGTCCGTCCTCACCCTCCGAAGAGCTGTCCGTGTCTTCCACCTGCAGCTGCCTTTTCCTCTTTTTCTGGGAGGTCTTGGTGACCGGGTGGGTTTTCCTCTTCCTGTTTTGCACCACGGTCCATTCCTCTGCCTCCTTCTTTCCCTTCTCCGCCTCCTCCTCCTGTCCTGTCGGAGCTTTGCTCGGCAGCTGTACCTCTCCGGTAACTGTCATCTGCTCTGCTCTGGCCTGTCCTTCCTGTTGCATGCCCCCTGACACCATTTCCTTGCCGGTTTGCGGTGCCTTGCCGCTCTTTTGTGGCCCGCCTCTGGCCATCTGCGGGTAGGTGGCGGCCCCTCGTCTTGGGCAGGCCCTGTACATGTGGCCCGCCTCCCCGCACAGATTGCAGTTCTTTTCCTCCTTGCACTCTTTGGTCGGGTGGCCCTCCTTCTTGCAATTCCAATAGATCGTGACCTTGCAGTCCACCGCCATGTGGCCTGACCTCCCACAGGTTCGGCACACTTTCGGCTGCCCTGCATACGTCAGGTACCCTCTGCTCCCTCCGATAGCAAAGCTGGAGGGTGGGTGGAGGATATTCCCGCTGGCGTCAACCCTCAGGGTTACCTTGACCTGTCGTTTGCTGGTCCAGATCCCGAAAGGGTCAACCACATCGGTGCTTTGACCCTCGACCTGCACATATCTTCCCAGGAACGTCAGGACATCAGTTGCTGGCACGTAAGGGTTGTACATGTGGATTGTAACATCCCGACTCCTCTGTGCAGGAAGCACACACAAGGGGACCGCCGACAAGATGGAGAACAGCATCTCCCCTTCCTTTTCCTTGAAGACCTTCAGGAGTTGCTCACATTGCTTCACGCTCCTGAAGGTGAAGTCAAAATAGCCTGTCCCAGGGAAATCCTGCAGGCAGTACACATCTGCTGCGGCGAACCCACAGCACTCGAACAACACCTTCTTGACGAACACGGTCCGATCAACTGGAGTACGCTCCTCCACCTTCTTGACAGACACCCGGACGGTGTTTCGAACCCCCTGGCCCGGGGTGCGGGTAGCTGTTGAGGCCATAGCTCTGAGGTTGGCTGGTCCCTGAATTGGCGTTAGGCCGAAGCCAGCCTGAAGATCCACCAATAGCAGGTCAGCACAACCAAACGATCCTCCAACGTCCAATCACGATCCAGCGATGATCTCCACTAGCTCTGATGACTCGCAACTCGACCCCTGTCCTGATAAGAACAGACACTTGATCTTAGCCAAAAGGCCGAGAAGCGATCCAATTGCAGATTCATTTTTTTTTCCCAAAAATATACTTTATTCATAAATAATTTGATGGTCTGTACAATTGATCATGCCAAATGTATGTAAACATTTACATACAGAGATCAAAACTTATTGTTTTTATACAGGTCTGTACATTTTTTGATCATATGCCCATATAATTAGCTGAGGCGTCAGCAGAGCCCAATTGCAGATTCATTTTTTTTTATTTCAAAAATATACTTTATTCATAAAATAATTTGATGGTCTGTACAGTTGGTCATGCCATACATATGTAAACATGTACATACAGAGATCAAAACTTATCATTTCTATACAGGTCTGTACATTTTTTGATCATATGCCCATATAATTAGCTGGGGCGTCAGCAGAGCCCAAATGACTGCATGGGCCCCCTATTCTTCGTTAGGCAGGCAGATGTTACATGGTGGTCTTTCCCCACCGCGCCTTGGCGGCAGCTGCCCCAAGCTTCAGCGCGTCCCTCAACACGTAGTCCTGGACCATGGAATGTGCCAGTCTGCAACACTCAGTCGGGGTCAACTCCTTCAGCTGGAAGATCAGCAGGTTTCGGACCGCCCAGAGAGCGTCCTTCACCGAGTTGATGATCCTCCAGGCACAGTTGATGTTCGTCTCGGTGTGCGTCCCGGGGAACAGACTGTAGAGCACGGAGTCCCGCGTCACGGCGCTGCTCGGGACGAACCTCGACAAACACCACTGCATTCCTCTCCAGACTTCCTCTGCATAGGCACATTCCAGAAGGAGGTGTGTGACAGTCTCGTCCCCCCCGCAGCCGCTTCGAGGGCAGCGTGTGGTGCGGCTGAGAGTCTGGGCGTGCATAAAGGATCTCACAGACAGAGCCCTTCTCACCACCAGCCAAGCCATGTCTTGGTGCTTGTTGGAAAGTTCTGGCGATGAGGCATTCTGCCAAATGGCTTTGACAGTCTGCTCAGGGAACCACTCGATAGGATCCGCCCTCTCCTTTTCCCGAAGGGTCTCAAGGACACTACGTGCTGACCACTTCCTGATGGACTTGTGGTCAAAGGTGTTTTTCTTCATAAACTTCTCCACGAAGGATAGATGATACGGAACGGTCCAACTACTCGGAGCGTTCCGCGGCAGTGAGGCCAGGCCCATCCTTCGCAACACCGGGGACAGGTAGAACCTCAGTATGTAGTGACACTTGGTGTTTGCGTACTGGGGATCCACGCACAGCTTGATGCAGCCACACACAAAGGTGGCCATCAGGGTGAGGGTTGCATTGGGTGTATTTTTTCCTCCGTTGCCCAGATCTTTATACAGTGAGTCCCTTCGGACCCGGTCCATCTTTGACCTCCATATAAACTGGAAGATGGCCCGGGTGACTGCAGCGGCACAGGTTCTGGGAATAGGCCAGACCTGTGCCACATATAATAGCAATGACAGTGCCTCACACCTGATGACCAGGTTTTTTCCCGTGATGGAGTGCGACCGTAGCTTCCATCTGCCCAGTTTCTGCCTCACTTTGCTGATACGCTCCTCCCAAGACTTGGCGCACGCCCCAGCCCCTCCGAACCAAATACCCGGCACCTTCAGGTGGTCGGTCCTGACGGTGAAGGGGATCGAGGATTGGTCGGCCCAGTTCCCGAGATTCATTGCTGTCTCGCAGAATTCCTCTCAGTGATGTCTCTGCTACTCTCTGATTCAATGCATCACTAAAGGTGTCCTGTCACGATCCACTCCCCAGTTGTGGTGACTGCAGTACCGTATCCCAGAATTCCTCTCAGTGATATCTCTGGGTCCCTCTGATTCAATGCACAACTGAGGGTGTCCTGTTCTATCTGCTCCGGAGTCATGATAAATGCAGTGTCGTCTCTCAGAATTTCTCTCAGTAACATCTCTGGCACCCGCTGATTTGATGCTGTTCTTTCGTCGATCACTGAGGTGGTCCTGTCACAATCTGATCCCCAGCCATGGTGACTGCAATGCCATCTCCCAGAATTCCTCTCAATGACAAATCTGGCATCCTCTGATTCAATCTTCTTACATTTATTTATTGCTTCTGATTTATTACCTACATCCCTTTTTTTGCTCCCTCCCTCATGATCTCCTTCCTTTCCCATCCTTTCCTTTCTTACTACTTTTTTTTTCCTTTCTCTCTCTTCCCCCCCCTTTCTCTCCTTCTGTGAGTTCCCTGTGACTCCAAAGTCATTTTTTATTTCATCCTCAGCAATTTTGCCGCTCTCTGTCAGCTGTGTGTGATGTCCACTATGCCTAAATGCAGTCCTTCACAGTAGGGAAGTTTACCTGAGTAACTCTGGAATAAATGAATTGCCTCATGAGGAAAGGCTAGACAGGCAAGGGCATATCCCTGAAGTTTAGAGCAGTCATCAGTGACTGAATTGAAACGTGTACGATCCCGAGGGAACTTGACCGGATGTATGGGGAATTAATATTTCCTCTTGTGGGAATACCTAGAACTAGGAGTTATCATTTAAAAATGATGCTCTTCTGTGCGTTGATCACTGAAGGTGTCATATCGCAATCCGTTCCCCAATTGTGGTGACTGCACTACCGTCTCCCAGAATTCCTCTCAATGATATCTCTGGGATCCTCTGATTCAATGCACCATTGAGGGTGTCCTGTCACAATCTGCTCCTAATTCAGAGATGTAGGGGAAAAAAGGTCTTGGAGGCTTGGAAGTCTTTGATATTTCCTGTCATAAAAAGGCAGTGGATGCAGAAGCTTTGCATAGTTTTAAGACAGGAGATTCTTGATTGCCAAGGGGGCACAAGATTAGTGGGGGTATGTGTGCGTTAATGTAGAGGTTGAACTCAGATCAGCCGTGATCTTAATGAATGGCGAGTGGTCTATTCATGGAATTTATGTGCAATTGCATCACCTCACTGAGTTCCAATTGACGACAGATTTGAATTGGGTTTGTGTGAGGTCCGTTACATAAATGAGCCACTGCGACATTTTCTTTGATGGTAGATGAATTCCATTTATTGTTCACTGGAACTTACCTCATCCAGCAGTTAAATTAGTCAACATTTCTCTCAGTGCAGGGGCAAGCAATGAAATTTGTCTTGCAGGACAGTTGCTTCATTTGCTTTTTACAAGGTTTTTTGAGAAAAACACTTTTTCCTGACAGTGTGGCCATTTGAGAACATTAATTTTATCCACTTCCACCATATGCTGATATTTCAAAGAAAGATCACACAGTCTTCAAGCACACATTGATCACAGCAACTCCTAAGTACAGGTTTAAAACCTGCCTGCCAAAGAGACTGGTAATAACCTTTAGATTGCATCACTCTGAATGTCAGTGAGCATGTGAAAATAAATCTAAAATGTTGCATCTTAGCAAGAGGGTGGTGTAACATAGGAGGAAGTGAATTTGAATTTAATTTGCACAGAGGGTAGTAAATGGAACCGTCATTGAACAGTAAGTCACACCCAGAGAATAATATTGTGCAAATTAGAAGGAATTGGATATTTGTAATAGAGGAAGGAGTGCTTGAGAATGAATAAACAGTGCTTTAGAATCTCTGAATAGAACACTTGGATTATAATATTTACACCCAGCTTGTGCAGCTGACAATCTTAGAATTGCAGAGATATGAAAGCATGAAAAATGACCATTTGTGTCTGCACTGACTCTTCAATGAGCAATTCACTTGGTGCCATTCTCCGGATTTCTCCCCATCACCCTGCATGTTGTTCCTCTTCAGGTAGCAGTCCAATTCCCACTCAAATGTCCTGATTGAACCAGCGTTCACTCCACTTATGTATTTCAAATAAAATCAGTGTAAAATCAGAGAAAACAAAGGCTTTGTGATTTGCAATGAGTTGCTATGTCACTTCTTAATTCAGAGATAGAAAGAAAACCCTACGTTTGATTTCGACCGTTCCTAAGTCATCTTGCTGTTCACAAAATGGCATCTGCATTGTTAAGCTGGAAATAGCACGGGAAGGATAAAAGCCAAGCCTCGAAAGAATGTTCTTTCATATTTTGATCGAATCATTGTCCAGAGTGCTGCTGGCCTGGTTGTGGAAAGGCTGCCTGTGTATTTAATCTAATTAGACGAGATTGTTTTTTTTCTTGCCTCTATCCTGGTGCTGCAGAAAATCTGCCTGTTTGTTAAACTCTATCAAACCCAGTAGCATGAGAATGATCTATTCATGCAAGTGTTAGCAGATATTTTAATTCATGCATACACGACTTACTTGTCCTTGAAACCAAACAGTTATATGTTCTATATTAACTGTTTAATAGTTAACCATTAAGTTTAAATTTGAGCTGATTGCCTGAGTCTTTCACCGACTGCATTGCTGTAATACCTGCAGCCTTTCTGTAATGCCCATTATTTATACCACACTATTTGTGATCTAATGGGATTATTCAAGGTGACCAAGATGAATATTTGATTCCATGTGCTGTCAGTCATCTGCGTTGAGATTGAAGAGCATAATGTAATGTAGAAAAACTCCTCCCTAAAATAACTAAGCTAGATCGGGTATATTAGACAATGAAGTTTAAAATTAGCATCAAAAAGAATTTCGTCGAAGGGTGGCGTAAGGTTTAGAATTACCTGTGGTGTTAAGATAGTAAAAGTACGTACTTGGGGCCAGTGAAGTGGAACAGAGTAATGAGTTTCAAAGACCCAAGTGATTTGTTTTTGCTCAACCTTGACTTTTTGCTGGTTCAGCCTTTCAGTTGATGCTGAAGAGCTCCTTTGAGACAGCAGTCTGGGTCAAATTGCATTCACAGTCTCTGATACAAGACTGACTTGCTAAGCTAAAGCATCATCCAGTCTATCCATTCTGCAGACTTTAATCTTGAACTCAACTCTTGTTCTGTGCTTCTTTTCTTTAGTCATGAGTGAACTGTCTGTTTTGCTGTCATTTGGCAATGGGGATGAATTGATGACATAACTTCTTTTGCATCGCCAAGGGATTCCCTTTCTTTATAGAAACCAGGAGTGTCATTGTCCGACGAGGAGTCTTGTGAGGTGAGGAAATCAAAGGCTTGTTGAAGGTTAGATGGGAAAGTGGAAATTTAAGTACAAACACATCTTACGATCTTATCAAATGGCAGAGTAGTCCGGAAGGCCTACTTCTGTTTCTATTTTGTATGTTTGTATAGGATCCTTCGTTTTTTTGCAAAAGTTTCTTCACAGGGGGCTTCTGTGGCACTTTTCCCACAGAAAGGTTATGCCATGAGGAGACCCCCCCTCCTCTGCCATCCTCTACTGTCCTTCGTGTCTGGAAACTTGGCAGCTTAGTTAGAATGTCTTTCATCTCAGGCCTCTGGGTGTCAAAGGTGTGTACTGCCCTTGGATGTACTGGCTCTGTCATATGGTGTTAAACAAGTTTGAAATGATTCAATGTGTGAGCGTAGATATGCAATCATAAAACCATTGGAGCAGCCGATTTTATAATGCCAGAAAGCCAATGCGGATGCAATGCCTGATTTACTCTGAACAAATTCAATACTTCAATTTTTTTGGTTAAATCCAAGTTGGGTCAAGACTTTTGGAGAATTTGGCGTAGTGAGGCTGAGTGAGTTCTTTTGCTGTATCTTATCAAACTTGTCCTAATAATAATCCACTGCACCCCTGGAATCCCTCACATCTGATTTCTGTCCCATATTACCCACGTGTCATTTCGGGAACAACTCGCTAATCAACAGATGTCCCAGAATTTCCCAGCCCCATTGACATCTGCCATCTTGAAAATCCAGTTGAGCATCTGTCTGTCATGGCGGCCCTTCCTGTTTGATGTTTGCCTTGGTTGAGGCAAACGGTTGGAGGGGGTGTGGGTGGGCGGTGACATGTTGATGCCCTTGTATGTGGGCGGGATGCTGGTGGTCCTGCCGAACAGGGTGATGCAGACATAGGAATTGCTCTCCCAGAGCCAGTCGTGGGCGGCCTTGACACTCAGACCATGCCAACCTGATATGAGGTTACCACTTAGGTTATGGCAGCCTCAACCATCTTTAGGATTGTAGGAGGGAAATCAATGTCTTTCTCCACTCCCATAGTGCAAGTTCCACCATCTTCTCTTTGCTACCTCACACTCACTCCATCCCTGCTACTATCACCACCTCCAAGTGAAGGTTCATGCTCTATCACTCTCACTGTCGCCTACAATATTGCCCCTGCTTGCTGTCACTCCCCGTCGGTAGCACTAACTCTGCTTGCCCTCTGCTCTATCTACTCCCTCACTCAGGACTCCTCCCTACCTATGTCAGCAGTAATAGCTGTACTACCCTAACTAATTGCTCATATTATTCTTCTTTCACTTCATGAGGAAAACAGCTCACAGTAGGGCAGAATGGGCAAGAAAGGTGGTGTTATTTGGCTCATCACCCTTTATGCAGAGAGGATTCTGACTCTGACAGCCATGCACAGAGGCTGAGTTGATTGATTGATTGATTAAGGGTTACAGGGAGAAGGCAGTTGAGAAATGGGGTTGAGAAACATATCAGGAGAAAGTGAGGACTGCAGATGCTGGAGATCAGAGTCGAAGAGTGTGGTGCTGGAAAGGCACAGCCAGTCAGGCAGCATCCGAGGAGCAGGAGAGTCCAAGTTTCGAGCATAAGCTCTTCATCAGGAAACCTTTCATCATCAACTCGCCTGCTCCTCGGATCTGCCTGACTGGCTGTGCTTTTCCAGCACCACACACTTCGACTTGAGAAGCATATCACCCATGGTTAAATGGCAGAGCAGACTTGATTGGTGAAATGGCCTAATTCTGCTCCGACATCTTATGGTCCTATGGACTGAAACCGAAGGCTGCCCTTGACTTACTGTGCAAGGATCTGTTGAACGATGACTATTCCCCTGGATTTGACAACTGTGACAGTCTTCCTGACTTGGTGCCTGCGCTAAATGGCAATGGAAGACAGCAGGACTAGGAGTGTGGGATCTCTGGCTGAGGGGGAAAAGTGCAAAGAGACAATGCAATGCAAGGGTAGCTCACTATCAGCTTCTCCGAGCAAACGGGCACGGGCAATAAATGCCACCCAGCCAACAATGTCCACATCCCACCAGTTGAGTGAATAAAAAGACAAGGATGTTATGATCTTCCAGCCAGGCTCAGTGAGCGAGTCCTGTAGGTTGAAATCTTTAGCACAAAATTCTAGGCTGATGAACTTAGGTAGAGCTAGACTGGTGGAATTGAAATTCAAGGAGAAAGTGAGGACTGCAGATGCTGGAGATCAGAGCTGAAAATGTGTTGTTGGAAAAGCGCAGCAGGTCAGGCAGCATCCAAGGAGCAGGAGAATCGATGTTTCGGGCATGAGCCCTTCTTCAGGAAACTGAATTTAAATTCAGTTAATAAATCAGAGTGGTGTCTTAAAAGTACCATCAATTGTTGTAAAAATCCATTCGGTTCATGAATGTCTTTTCAGGAAGAAATACTGCCATTGTCATTCGGTGAGGTCTATGCTTTACTGCAGGCCCATGGCAATGTGGTTGACTCTGTGCTGCCCTTTGACATGAATTTGTAAGCTGCTCAGTTCAAGGACAATTAGTGGGCAGAGTCCACATTTTGTTTCATTCTCTCATGGGGGGATGTGGAAGTCTCCGCTTGCCAGCATTTATTACCCGTCCTAAGTTGCCCTTGAGATGCTAGTGGTGAGCTGATTTCATGAACCGCTGTAGTCCATGTGCTATAGGTAGACCCACAAATTGAATGCATTGATCCAACTTAGACCTAACCAGTGTTCTATAAAGGTTTAGCAGATTCCTTGTTTATAAGGTGAAGAATTGCATTTTACTTCAACAGCCCTATCAATGTCATTCCATTTCCAATTTCCCATTGTAAATAATTTGAGTGATTTGCATCAATTCTCTTCCTACACTGTTCTTCCCTTTTGTCTCAGAGGGAGATGAGGGTCTTTTCAGGTCAGAGCAGTGCCCTGATGTTGTTACAATAGATTCCCGTAATTTCTCCAAACCTGTAACATTATAAATGTAGAAGGTCAGTTTCGGAATCGCTTTCATTTTCCGAGTGCATCTCCACATTGCGAACAAAATATCTACTGCCAACTTTGTTAATTAATTTGTGAATCTTGTGGTATCTGCATCGTGGACCGATCACATGTCTAGCCTGAAACTATCCGTGCCAGGGATTAACTGCGTCAAGGTGGCATCTTTTCAGACATGACCAAAGATTTTTTTTGATAAAACAAATTGTTGGGCCACTTTAAATAATGAGAAAATTAAATATTCATACAGGCACTCAGAAAATAAGAATCCAAATGAGGCAGAGTGCCGACCTGATCTTAGAACTTAATTATCTCGCCAAAGAAGGAAGACTTCCATTTATGTAATTTCCTTTAAAAGTGCTTCTGATATTGTGATCTAAGAAAGATGAAGACAACTACAATGTGATAATTGTGTTTTCCAAACACAAGGGTAGCAGTCTGGATCTTGCCTGGAAAATAAAGTAGATTCAGTTTATTTGAAGACCCAAGATAAGTTTGCTCATCAGGGAGATCTGTTACTGAAGTTCACTGCTTACAGTTGAAGAGAAATCTGGCTCCTAACCCTTACACAGGCAGGGTGCAAGCTGGACTGATGTTCGCTACCAGTCACATTGTCAACACCTTGGTTACTGGATCACTAGCATATTCATACCTTAAGGTGATATCACATGAATAATGGCCAGATAATCTGCTGTAGTAGTGTTCATTGAAGAGTAAATATTGACCAGGAAATGTTTCTGCACTTCGTCAAAATACTAGCTGAAATACTTTACATCCACTGAAAAGAGCCGACAGGCCTTCGGTTAATCATTTCATTAAAAATATTGTACTTCTGACAGTGCAGCACTCCCTCAGTATTACATGGAAGTGACACTTTGTTCTAGTTCTTGAGTCCTGCATGGAATTTAAATCCACAGCCCTGTAATTTCATGACAAGAGTGCTACCAATTGAACCACAGCAGATTGTGATCAGGTTATTTTATGTTTGTATCGACTTGTACTGTATAAGCCATCAATCTTTGAACATTGCAGTACTCGCGTCACAATGGTGGCTACATTCAGACCTGCCTCCGAATAAGGTTGGGATTTGTTGCAAGGTTTTCAATAAGTCACTCAGCACACTGCAAATGTTGCAGTCAGTTTCGAAACAGAGGCAGACCCTGCACAGAATAGTGCTTCCGTGGAACTATGCTGTGGAAAAGGCCACTGGATTTGTGTAGTTAGGGATGAGGGAGAAATCCCAAGATAGCGTTTTACAGTTAGCACTCGGAAGTACTAGAAATCCGTGTGTATAGTTTTTTTTAAAATCTAGAGTCCTTACATTGTGGAAGCAGGCCATTCAGCCCATACTGACCCTCCAAAGAGCAACCTATCCAGACCCATCCCATCCCTGTAATCCTACATTTCCTATAGCCGATCTTTGGATTGTGGGAGGAAAGCGGAGGAAATCCACTCAAACACAGGGAGAATGTGCAAACTCCACACAGTCACCTGAGGGTGGAATCGAACCCAAGGCCCTAGTGTTGTAAGACAATAGTGCTAACCACTGAGCCAATAAGCAAGATTAGAATTCAGGGACAACAAAAGAAGACATGACTAACTTGGTGAAGTTATTTGTTTGTGAGAAGCAGGAGTTGTTCTTGAGAATAGCCAGAGGAATGTAGACGTAGGAAAGGAAGGTTAACCATCAGAACATCATTGCTGTTGAGGTAGTTTGTGACAGAGTGACTTCTAGTGGGGTTCTCTAGCTATATTTTTGAAAGAGAACAATTAGAATTTGTTTACATGTCTTAGTGAGATTTGATGCCCCACAGTATTACAAACACCAGTGGAGGTGATAGAAATTGCTGAGTAAACTATCTTCATTGCAGTTGCTATTTTATGTGATCTGTGGGGTCTGTTATGAAAGCTCGCTTCATGTTAATTCTGGAATTTGGAAACAAAACATAGCTTTATTCTTTCAGCAAGTAGCTAGATGTCTAACTTCCCAATTTTTAATAAAGAATTATTTGTCCCTGGCCAGATTGTGGCATATGTTTGATTGGGTCAGGATAATACCAATGATTGGCTTAGTAAAGATGGTGACAGAGGTTAATCAGCTCATAACAAAAGTAAACCAACCATAAGCATTGAAAAGTTAGTGCTACTAAGGCCACTACTTGATTTTCAGGGGCAAACTTTTAATTTTCAGGAACACCTTTTTCAATCTTACAAACACCTTCATTAAGTAATGAATAATAATAATAATCACTTAGTAACAATATCTTCTGTGCTTCTTCTTTACATATGGGGGATTTGGACTCACTTTGAAGCAGAATTGGAAGAATTCGTCAGTATCCATCCATGACAGAGTCATAGACATATACAGCACGGAAACAGGCCCTTTGATCCAACTGGTCCATGCCGACCAGATATTCTAAATTAGGCTAGGCCCATATCCCTTGAAAACCTTCCAATTCATATATCCATCCAAATGCCTCTTAAATGTTGTAATTGTGCCAGCCTCCACCATTTCCTCTGGCAGCTCATTCCACACACACACCACCCTCTGTGTGAAAATGCTGCCCCTAAGGTCCCTTTTAAATCTTTCCCCTTTCATCTTAAACCAATGCCCTGTAGTTTTGGATTCCTCAGGAAAAAGACCTTGTCTCTTCACCCTATCCATGCCCATCATGATTTTATAAACCTCTGTAAGGTCACCCCTCAGCCTCTGATGCTCCAGCTTTTCTCGATATCTCAAACCCTCCAACCCTGGCAACATTTTTGTAAATCTTTTCTGAACCCTTTCAAGTTTCACAACATCCTTCCTGTAGCAGGGAGACCAGAATTGCATACAATATTCCAAAAGTGGCTTACCTCATGTCCTGTACCTCTGCAACATGACCTCCCAACTCCTATACTCAATGCACTGACCAATAAAGGAAAGCATACCAAACACCTTCTTCACTATCCTGTCTACCTGCGGCTTCACTTTCAATGAACTATGAACCTGCCCTCCAAAGTATCTTTGTTCAGCAGAACGCCCCAGGACCTTACCATTAAGTATAAGTCCTGCTAAGATTTGCTTTTCCAAAATGCAGCACCTCGCATTTATCTGAATTAAACTCCATCTGCCACTCCTCAGCCCATTGGCCCATCTGATCAAGATCCTGTTGTAATCTGAGGCAACCTTCTTCGCTGTCCACTGCACCTCCAATTTTGGCGTCAGCTACAAATTTACTCACCATACCTCCTATGTTCACATCCAAATCGTTTATATAAATGACAAAAAGCAGTGGACCTAACACTGATTCTTGTGGCACTCCACTGGTCACAGGCCTCCAGTCTGAAAAGCAACCCTCCACTACCACCCTCTGTCTTCTCCCTTCGAGCCAGTTCTGTACCCAAATGGTTAGTTCGCCCTGTATTCCATGTGATCTAACTTTGCTAACCGGTCTACCATGATCATTAAACTTAAAACCAAAGTACACAGTATAAACATTCATTTCCTAGACATGAGAGTATTTAATTCAGCACAAGACAAGCAGGCATGGATGGACTTATATAAATTTTAAAAAATCACACAGACATGGTTTTTGTGAACTGGTTAGGTCATGGCTAAACTGTTGCTTGTTTTTTTTTCTAACAAAAACACTGCAACTCTACTATGTCAGGTGATGGGGTTGTGATATACATAATTGCAAAACTTTGGAATAAAACTGTTCAATAGTAAATGATATATTAGCTATAGAACTCACTACAATCACATTTGTTACATTTCCCTCCTTGTAGTAGCTCATGCCCTCGTCCAGCTTTCACCTAGTCACTTGAAGTTAGTTTGCAAGAATTTCATTTCCTTAGTTTTCAGATTCCCTGTTAGGTGAGTGTTCCTTTGTTGCAAAGTTTCGATGGACAGGGCAAATCTCTTTTGCTAAAATAAGTCTGAGGGGTAACCTAACCAAGGAAGTTAAAATAATGTAAGTTTAGCAAGGGTGTACCAACAGTGTGTTTTCACTTCATGGAGGAAAGCAAAAATGGCAACCATCAATATTCAATAGTCAACAAACCAAATAATTGCGGATCCTGTAAATCAGAAACAAAATCAGAAATTGCTGGAGAACCTCAGGAGGTCTGATAGCATCTGTGGGGATAACGCAGAATTAACATTTTGGGTCCAGAGACCCTGCTTCAGGATGGAAGCTCAGGAATGAAATATAAAAGAGTTCCTAAGAAACAGTCATAGTATTCCAGCTGGTACCTAACAGTTGCTTCATGGAGGATTAGCATAATGTCTTTGATTTTGTGTTTTGCTTTTATGAATAAAAGCATAAAGAATCTGTGTTTATTATTAGCAGACTTCTCAACATGTCCTCCTACCTTCAAATGATTACGTAAAAAGATCACCCCCGCCCTAATTCTTTTGTTCCTTCTCTAAAAATATGCCATTTTGTTTATGTTCCCTCTCTTCATTCCCTCCTCCTACCAAAATGTGTCACTTCAAACTGTATTACATTTGATAGATTGTATTTTGATTTCACTGCCTTGTCTACAAAGTTTTCTTGAATCTTGTGAATGGCTGAAAGGATGGTTCAAAGTGACATTTGACAACCTTAATCAAAATCAGCATCTTTAGCCACTTGTGATTTTACTTTTCCCTATGTTTTGTATTCTTGTCTGGCTGCTTTGAAATGCAGCCCGTTCTGGTTGCCATGGGATCCTCTTTAGAGAGCGCAGAATGAGAATCCTCTCCATGATTGCAGTCTAAATATTTGCAACCGTTACCTGTTCTGGGTTACAAAAGGGACTAAATGAAAAGAGCAGGCAGGAAATGTTTACTGAAATGTTGTTCCGAGACTGCATGAGCGATCCAATGCAGAAATGTAAGACCTCATGTCCATTCATCAGGTCTTTGTTTTGGGTTTTCGTACCTCTACATGGGCCATTAGAACATTAGAATCTAAGTATGGTGAAGCAAGTGGTTTTGTAAAATCTATAATCACAGCTCAGCTTGTACATGGTTCATTATTGGTCTTCTGAATTTCAGACATTTTATCCTTCCTGTGAAAGGTAGTCAGTGTACAGGCAACACACTAGTGATTCCTGTGGTGCAAGATGATGTTGACCTATGGGTTTCCACCTTGAACTGTGTTACAGCTATTGCTAGGAGCTGAGGTGACTTTAACCGAAAGAAGGTGGTGTTGATATAAATTGCCTGAGTGTGGGGCTTCACTTCAGCATTGACTTGACATGGAGAGCCAATCTTCATTCTCTCTGTGACTGACTATCTCTGCTATCATGGGAGCTGACTGTATCGGCTTATCTTGAGCAACCACTACTTTGACTCCATTTCACTTGCCACTGCTCAATATTTGCAGAGCAGTCTGAAAAGTGGATTGATGTTGAGAGTTGACAAGTAACCTTTATTTCCCATTACAAGTGCTTAGAGGACAATAGTTATCACACTGTTTTATAAAGGAAGGCTCAGTTTTGATTTTCTGCTCTTTATTGATGATCTGGATATGCACTCTGTTGGAAAATTGTTGGCTTAGTTTTAGTTTCTGTAGTAGAGCTCCATATTAAAACAAAACCCTGGTATTAAGATTCCCATTGCTGTTTGATCCTGTGGATATTCTCAATGCCATTGTAATTCCTGCTGTTTCAAATATGGATTGCAATCCTATCACAATCATTTTCTACCTCCTTCTGTGTCTGAAGTTTTTCATGTATCTATTGCATTGTTTCAGATATTTAAAATGCTACAAACTGGAATAATTGTCACCTTCTGTTAAGTTAGCTGTGTACTCATTTACTATGTTTCTTATGCTGCTCTTCACTGTACATGTAATGTGCGAGGAACCAAAAACAAACGCTTCTTAGGATGCACAAATGACACGGCAGACCGTTCGTTGCCAGTGCACATTCAGAAATCAATTGCTATTTAAGTATGAACCACACAGCTTTCCCATACCTGGTGCCATCCCATCTTAGAATCCTGTCCAAAAGGGTGCAACCTTTTTCATAATGGCCACTTTAGCCTAATCTCTCGCTGTTCAATGTAGGACAATCAAATGGTTGAAAACATGTACTTCTGTTCAGCAACAGCAAAAGCAAAGAATGAACTACCAAAAAGAAGTTGCATTTACTTCTTGAAACAGATAGAATGTTTCAAACACTCACAAAATTACAGTCACTGAGTGATCATGATGTCCAACTCTCAACATTGAAATAATTCCGCAGAGGCCAGTGTTTCATCACCAAGTCACCCTTTGTATACACGTGGATAGTCCTTGACACTAATCCAGCTCCCTCAGAGGCAGCTCTCAGAGTGAACAGAAACCTCTAACACTCCTGTCTATTATCTGTCAGCCAGGGTTCCCTGATTGAGGCTGTTAACCTGGTACAATCAAGGGACTCATTCTATGAGGACCACCTACTGACATTGTTACAGTTACTCCAGGTCTGGATTGTTGCATTTAATGTTGTAGCATTGTATCAAGTTGAAAGTGATGTAGCTCCTGCTCAATGTCCTCATCTTCCTCCACGGAAGATTGCTCTTCAGAGCTCTCCACTACTTACCCTTGCCTGTTCCAGGTGTGAAGAGCACAGCATACTAAGTTTATATGGCACATTCAGTCTGGGGTGTACTGCAAGGCCTCTCCCAGACTGATGCAAGCACTGGAACTTTATCTTCAGCAGACTTAGAAAGGCAAGTTGCGAAGGGGATACTAACAGTTTACAGAGAGGTATCAGTATTGGGTCTGAGCGAGTTACTCCTTGGATGGTCGCTGTGGACTTGTTGGGCCAAATGACTTGTTTCTACACTGCAGGGCTTCTATGTAGGGTGACGTGTTGGCTCAGTGGTTAGCACTGCTGCCTCACAGTGCCAGGGACTTAGGTTTGATTCCAACCTCAGGTGATGGTCTGTGTGGAGTTTGCACATTAGAATAGATTAGATTACTTACAGTGTGGAAACAGGCCCTTCGGCCCAACAAGTCCACACAGCCCCGCCGAAGCACAACCCACCCATACCCCTACGTTTACCCCTTACCTAACACTACGGGCAATTTAGCATGGCCAGTTCACCTGACCTGCACATCTTTGGACTGTGGGAGGAAACTGGAGCACCCAGAGGAAACCCACGCAGACACGGGGAGAACGTGCAAACTCCACACAGTTAGTCACCTGAGGCGGGAATTGAACCCGGGTCTCTGGCGCTGTGAGGCAGCAGTGCTAACATTCTCTCTGTGTCTGCGTAGGTTTCCTCTGGGTGTTCCAGTTTTGTCCCACAGTCCAAAGATGTGTAGGTTAGTTGAATGGGCCAAGCTAAATTGCCAATAACGTTCAGGGATGTGTAGGTTAGATGCATTAGTCAGGGGAAATATAGGTGAATGTGTCTGGCTGGGATACTCTTCAGCGGGTTGGTATGAAATTTTTGGGCCAAATGGCCTATTTCCACACTTTAGGGATTCTATGATAAATGGACAAAAGGTTGGCAGATGGAGTTATAATGTGGGGAAATGTGAAGTTGGAAGGGAGAATAAAACTATGGAGTATTATTTAAATGTAAAGATCCTGCAGAAGGTTGCAACACAGAGACTTGGGGGTACTTGTGCACAAAATACAGAAAGCTAACACACAGGTACAACAGGAAAGCTAATGGAATATTGGCCTTTATTTCAAGAGGTTCGGACTGTAATAGTAGGGAAGTCTCACTGGACCTGTACAAAGAGCTGGTGAGACCATATCTGGAGTATCACGATAGTTTTGCTCATGGTGGCTCAGTGGTTAGCACTACTGCCTCACAGCACCAGGGACCCAGGTTCAATTCCCGCCCCGAGTGACTGTCTGTGTGGAGTTTGCACATTCTTCCCGTGTCTGCGTGGGGTTTCCTCCGGGTGCTCCGGTTTCCTCCCACAGTCCAAAGATGTGCAGGTTAGGCAAGTTGGCCGTGCTAAATTGCCCGTAGTGTTAGGAGCAAATGTGTCTGGGTGGGTTGCTGTTCGGAGGGTCGGTGTGGACTTGTTGGGCCGAAGGGCCTGTTTCCACACTGTAGGGAATCTAATCGAATCTTAAATAAGGAAAGATACCATTTCTTTTGAAGCATTTCGGAGAAGGTTCACTCAGGCGATCCTGGAATGGAGGGATTGTCTTATGAGCAAAGGTTAAACAGGTTGGGACTCTGTTCACTAGAACTTAGAGGAATGAGAAGTGATGTCATTGGAACCTATAGGATTGAATGCTGAGAGGCTGTTTCCCTTTATGGGACAATCTCGAACCAGAGGGCATAGCCTGAGAATACATTTAAGACTGCATGAAGCTGAGATGTCTTGAGCCTTTGGAACTCCTTCCCACAGAGAGCTGAGGGGTTGGAGACCTTGTATATACTTTAGGCCTAAGATAGATTTTTAAGCATTCAGGGAATCGAGGACTGCCAGGGAAAAGGCATGAAAGTGGATGTAAGATGTGTCAAATCCACCATGATCCTATTGTCCAGGCTCAAGGCACCAAATCACCACCTCCTGTTCCTATTTCCTCTGGTCTTACAGACCCATCGTCTGCTCGATAATAGTATTGGCCAAAGAGTGGACTACGGTGTATCTATGCTCAGACCATGTAGAGTTTACACATTGGAATCATCAGCCATGGTCACATTGTCTCCCAGTAACATCCTGAAATGCATGCAGCCCTTTAAAACAAAGCAGAAACATGTGCGTTCTCAAGGATATTTGCATTATGGCAGTTTCTAGGATGCATGGCAAAGACCTCTAAGACACAGAATCACTAGTGATTTAGAGTCAGAGTCTTACAGTGCAGGAACAGACCCTTTGGTCATATTCATCCGCGCTGACCAGACATCCCAGTCTGACCTCGTCTCATTTGTCAGCATTTGGCCCATATCCCTCCAAATCCTTCCTATTCATATACCCATCCAGATGCCTTGTAAATGTTGTAACTGTACCCGCCTGTACCACTTCCTCTGGCAGCTCAGTCCATACAATCACCACCCTCTGTGAAAACATTGCTCCTTAGGTCCTTTTAAATCTTTCCCCTCTCATCCTAAACCTATGCCCTCTCGTTTTGGACTCCACTACCCTGAGATAAAGACCTTGGCTATTTATCCTATCCATGTCCCTCATGATTTTATAAACCTCTATAAGGTCACCCCTCAGCCCCTAACGCTCCAGGGAACATAGCCCCAGCCTATTCAGCCTCTCCCTTTTGCTCAAACCCTCCAATCCCAATCTTTGTAAATCTTTTCTACACCCTCTCAAGTTGAACAATGTAATGATGCTATGGCTTTAAGAGGTGTACTTTGTCCTGTTGCTATCTTTTGAAGAGAGCTTATAAGGCGGAGGTAGCGAGCTGCCTACCAGAGCCATTGGAGTAAACAGCTTGTGAGGCCTTGGGGTT